>NC_037681.1:81661586-81705051 GCF_003255815.1 Theropithecus gelada
AAAAAAAAAAAAAAAAAAAAAAACTATCTCCATGAAATTTTTTCACATATTTTATTTTTTATTCGTAGATTATTTTTGCTGTAGTAGTTGCAAATGGGCTTTCTTTTTTCTTTTTACATTTTCCAGTTATTAACTGGTATGGCAGAATGCTATTTTTTTAATGTAAATATTATATACAGCATAATCTCAAACTCTTAATTAGTTCTGATGGTTTGGTTGAAATTCTCTTTAGTTCTGTGTAGCCAGTTATGTAATTTACAGATAAGCTAGCATCCTTATATTGGTCCTGACTTCCATTGGAGTGCTTCTGAAGTTTTACTGTTAAATGTGAAGTTAGCTTTTTGTTTTTGATAGATATCTTGTCAAAATTCTCTCTCTCTACCTTGTTCAGAGTTTTTTTATTTTATTTTATTTTTATTATTTTTGTTTGAGATGGAGTCTCACTGTGTCTCCCAGGCTGGAGTGCAGAGGTGCAATCTTGGCTCATGGCAACCTCTACCTCCTGGGTTCAAGCAATTCTCCTGCCCCAGTCTCCCGGACAGTTGAGACTACAGGTGCATGCCACTCTGCCCAGCTAATTTTTGTATTTTTAATAGAGATGGGGTTTCACTGTGTTGGCCAGGCTGGTCTCGAACTCCTGAACTCAGGTGATCTGCCTGCCTAGGCCTCCCAAAGCGCTGGGATTACAGGTGTGAGCCACTATGCCTGGCCCTTACCTTGCTCAGATTTTTATCATGAAGAAATATTAAATTTTATGAATGGCTTTTCTGCATCTGTTGAGACCATTGTGTGTATTTTTGCTTTAATATGAAAATGTGGGAATAGGAACAGCTCTGGTCTGCAGCTCCCAGCGTGATTGATGCAGAGGACAGGTGATTTCTGCATTTCCATCTGAGGTACCTGATTTATCTCATTGGAACTGGTTGGACACTGGGTGCACTCCATGGAGGGTGAGCCAAAGCAAGGCAGGACGTCACCTCACTCAGGAAGCGCAAGGGGTCAGGGAATTTCCCTTTCCTAAGCAAAGGACACCATGACAGACTGTACCTGGAAAAACGGGACACTTCTGCCCAAATACTGGGCTTTTCCCACATTCTTAGCAACCAGCAGACCAGGAGATTCTCTCCCATGCCTGGCTCGGTGGGTCCCATGCCCACGGAGCCTTACTCAGTGCTAGCACAGCAGTCTGAGATCAATCTGTGAGGCAGCAGCCTGGCAGGGAGAGGGGCGTCTGCCATTACTGAGGGTTGAGTAGGTAAACAGAGCAGCAGGAAAGCTCGAACTGGGAGGAGCCCACTGCAGTTCCGCAAGGCCTACTGCCTCTATAGACTCCACCTCTGTGGGCAGGGCATAGCTGAGCAAAAGGCAGCAGAAACTTCTGCAGACTTAAAACGTCCCTGTCTGACAGCTCTGAAGAGAGCAGTGGTTCTCCCAGCACGGTGTGCTCTGAGAACGGACAGACTGCCTCCTCAAAGTGGGTCCCTGACCCCCGTGTAGCCTGACTGGGAAACATCTCCCAGTAGGGGCCGAAAGACACCTCAAACAGGCAGGTGCCCCTTTGGGACAAAGCTTCCAGAGGAAGGATCAGGCAGCAATATTTGCTGTTCTACATCCTCTGCTGGTGATTCCCAGGCAAACAGGGTCTGGAGTGGACCTCCAGCAAACTTCAACAGACCTGCAGCTGAGGGACGTGACTGTTAGAAGGAAAACTAACAAACAGAAAGGAATAGCTTCAACATCAACAAAAAGGACATCCACACCAAAACGCCATCTGTAGATTACCAACATCAAAGACCAAAGGTAGATAAAAGCCACAAAGATGGGGAGAAACCAGAGCAGAAAAGCTGAAAATTCTAAAAATCAGAGCAGCTCATCTCCTCCAAAGAATTGCAGCTCCTCGCCAGCAACAGAACAAAGCTAGACAGAGAATGACTTTGATGAGTTTGTCGAAGTAGGCTGCAGAAGGTCAGCAATAACAAACTTCTCCGAGCTAACCCATCGCAAGGAAGCTAAAAACCTTGAAAAAAGGTTAGATGAATGGCTAACTAGAATAAACAGTGTAGAGAAGATTTTAAATGACCTGATGGAGCTGAAAACCATGGCACGAGAACTTCGTGATGCACGCACAAGCTTCAGCAGCTGATTCAATCAAGTGGAAAAAAGGATATCAGTAATTGAAGATCAAATTGACGAAATAAAATGAGAAGACAAGATTAGAGAAAATGTGGTTTATTGTATCAATTAACCTTCTATCGTTGAACCATCCTTGCATTTCTCAATGAACTCTGATTAGTCGTGATTTTTTCTGATATGCTATTCCAAATTCTATTCTAGGCCAGGTGGAGTGGTTCACATCTGTAATCCCAGCACTTTGGAAGGCCAGGGCAGGAGGATTGCTTGAGGCCGGAAGTTCGAGAACAGCCTGAGCAACATAGGAAGACTCTTATCTCTATAAAAAATTTTTAAATTGACCAGGTGTAGTGGCATGCCCCTGTAGTCCTAGCTACTAGGGAGGCTGAGGTGGGAGGATCCCTTTGAGTCCAGGAGTTCAAGGCTGCAGTGAGCTGTCATCATACTGCTGTACTCCAGCCTGGGTGACATAGCAAAACCCTGTCTCCGAAAAGAAAAAGAATTCTATTCTAATATTGTAAGACTGTTGCATACATTTTCCTAGGTAAAATTGAAGTTTTCTTTCTTTGTACTATTCTGGTTTTGTATCAAAGTTTTATAGCTAGAGAAATTTTTCTGTTGAGTCTATTTTTTTTTTTTTTTTTTCCCTGAAAGTATCTCACTCTGCCACCCAGGCTGCAGTGCAGTGGTGAAATCATGGCTCACTGCAGCTTCTACATCCTGGGATTAAGTAGTCCTCTTGCCTCAGCCTCCTGAGTAGCTGGGACTACAGGGGCATACCGCCATGCCCAACTAATTTTTATATTTTTAGTAGAGATGGGGTTTTGCCATGTTGCCCAGGCTGGTCTCAAACTCCAGGGCTCTAGCAATCCACTCACCTCAGCCTCCCAAAATGCTGGGATTACAGGTGTGAGCCACCTTACCTGGCCTAATTCATTTCTTTGTAGGCAGACTGCCTTCTCCTTAGTAGCCTTGATATGTTTGGTCCTCTAGCTTTATTATATTGTATCCAGGTACGAATATACAGACACACACACACATTTATTTTTTTTCCTTCCTGCTCGGCCCACCATATTCAGTCTGAGGATTCATGTATTTTTTTAATTCAGGAAAATTCTCATCAATTATACCTTTAAATATTATTTTAAGTTTTGTTTGAACACTAGTCTTTACTATCTCTTCTTCTGTTAAGCATTATATCAGGAATAGTGTCTGCTATAAGTAACAGTATCTGACTTACTGTGATTTGGACTATAAAGACATGTATTGTTTAGTTAGCAAGAAGTCTAGAGATCTGCCTTCTCAACATTGTCATCAAGGGACTTAAGTTTTTCCTGACTTCCTTTTTTTTTTTTTTTTCTTTTATCAGCTCTCTGACTTTTTGGCCATCTCTGTCTTTTGTTTTGTTTGTTTGTCTTGAAATAAGTTTCACTCTGTCACCAGGCTGGAGTGCGGTGACACAGTCATACCTCACTGCAGCTTCCGCCTCCCAGGGCTCAAGCAGTCCTCCCACCTCAGCCTCACGAGTGGCTAGGACCACAGGCACATGCCACAATGCCCAGCTAATTTTTGTATTTTTTGTGGAGACGGGTTTTTGCCATATTGCCAAGGCCCATCTTGAACTCCTGGGCTCAACTGATCTTCCCACCTAGGTCTCCCAAAGTTCTGGGCTTACAGGCATGAGCCACCACTCCTTGTCTTATTCTTTGCTCCTTTAAAAAGAACCTTACCCCACCCCATGTCTGGCTGCTTTCAATTTCTCTGTTTTAGTGTTCAGCAATTTGCTTTGTTAGGCCTCAATGTGGTTTTCTTTGTAGTATTCTGGTGGAATTCATAGAGATACTTGAATCTGACTTTGATGCCTCTCATTAATTCCAGAAAACTTTAAGCCATTATTTCTTTAAATATGGTTTCTATCTATTGTCACTTTACTCCTTTAACTCAACTTGCATATATACCCCATGTGTTGCTATACTGTCTGTATCTTACTCTCTTTTCTGTATTTATCCTTCTGTTTCTTATGCTTCATTCTGGGTATTTTCTTCCCGTCTGTTTCCTAGTTCACTGATATTTTTCTTTCACTGTGTCTAATCTGGTATTAAACCAGTCATTGAGTTCATAGTTTCCGGTTTTGTTTTGTTTTGTTTTGTTTTGTTTTGTTTTTAGTTGTAGAATCTTCATTTGGTCCTGCTTTATATTATAGTTCCTATTTTCTTCTGGAAAATCCCAATCTTGCCTTTTTTATTTGAATATATTCAGCATAGTTGTTTAAAGTCTCTGCCTAATAACTCTATAATAACTCTATTATCTGGATCCCCTTTGGAGCTCTTTGTATTATCTGAAGTTTCTTTTTTTTTTTTTTTCTGAGACAGTCTCACTCTGTTGACCAAGCTGGAGTGCAGTAGCGTGATCTCAGCTCACTGCAATCTCTGCCACTCAGGTTCAAGCAATTTTCCTGCCTCAGCATCCCAAGTAGCTGGGATTACAGATGCCTGCCACTGCACCCAGCTAATTTTTTGTAGTTTTTAATAAAGATGGGGTTTCACCATCTTGGCCAGGCTGTTCTTGAACTCCTGACCTTGTGATCCACCCCTAATTTTGTTATATAAGCCCCATTATTATTATTATTATTATTATTATTATTAAAATTGAGTCTTGCTCTGTTGCCCAGGCTGGAGTGCAGTGGTACAGTCTTGGCTCACTACAACCCCTGTCTCCCAGGTTCGAGTGATTCTTGTACTTCAGCCACCTGAGTAGCTGGGATTATAGGCATTCGCCATCACACCTGGCTAATTTTTAAATTTTTAGTAGAGACAGGGTTTCACCATGCTGGACAGGCTGGTCCCAAACTCTTGGATTCAAGTGACCTACCTGCCTCAACCTCCCAAAGTGCTGGGATTACAGGAGTGAGCCACCATGCCCAGCCAAGCCCATTTATTTTTAAATGAGAGCTGCACATTGTATATAGACAGTTTAATGTGATTTGAGGCCTAGGGATATCTTTCTCTAAAGACTTTTCCTTTTGACCAGAATGTTAGGCCACTAACAATCTAGAATCACTTTAATCCAATAAAGGATTGAGCTGATTTAAAACTTGGTTTTCATTCCTGCCAGAGTTAGTCCATTTCCTATTAACCTTTTCACCCTTTCTACTAGCATATTTCCCTTTTTAAGGTCCCAATCTGAAGTGTGAGGGTTCCCTGTGGCCTTCCTCTCTAGGGTTCTGAACTCCAATTTATGTCTCCTTAGCCCAGGGAGTCTGTTAAAATCTCTGCCTAGCTTCTCATTCTGTCAACCATCTCTTCTGGAATTGGCCCTAGTTTCTAGGGAAACATCTCAAAAGATCTGGCTCTCTGGCTTTTTTTTTTCCTCCTGGATTTTGACTCCAGAATTCCTCAGTGCCTTGTTCTCTAATGTGTAAACAGAATTCTTTTCTATTTCCTACCCTTCTAATTCAGTGGGAGGGTTAATCTAATTACCTCGACAACCATTACTTAAAGTAGAATTCCCAAGTTCTGTATTTCCACTCTGCTCCTTAGTGTACAGCAGCTAATTTTCTTCTTGACTGGTAGTTGAAAACGGTTCCTATCGGTGTGGCCACCTTTTCTTTTTTTCTTTTTTCTTTTTTTTCAAGATGGAGTCTCACTCTGTCGCCCAGGCTGGAGTGCAGTGGCGCAATCTCGGCGCACCACAACCTTCACCTCCCTGGTTCAAGCAATTCTCTGCCTCAGCCACCCGAGGAACTGGGATTACAGGTGCCCACCACCACGCCCAGCTAATTTTTGTATTTCTAGTAGAGACAGAGTTTCACCATCTTGGTCAGGCTGGTCTTGAACTCTTGACCTCATGATCCACCTGCCTCAGCCTCCCAAAGTGCTGGGATTATAGACATGAGCCACCATACCTGGCCTGTGGCCACCTTTTCTAATATTTCTAATGGAATTTTTAAAATATTTAAATGTTTTTATTTCAATTTTTATTTCACAGATATTGTTTCATTTCTCTCTCTGATAATTTTTTTTTTTTTTTTTTTTTTTTGAGACAGAGTCTCGCTCTGTCGCCCAGGCTGGAGTGCAGTGGCCGGATCTCGGCTCACTGCAAGCTCCGCCTCCCGGGTTCACACCATTCTCCTGCCTCAGCCTCCCAAGTAGCTGGGACTACAGGCACCCGCCACCTCGCCCGGCTAGTTTTTTGTATTTTTTAGTAGAGATGGGGTTTCACCGTGTTAGCCAGGATGGTCTCGATCTCCTGACCTCGTGATCCACCCGTCTCGGCCTCCCAAAGTGCTGGGATTACAGGCTTGAGCCACCACGCCCGGCCCTCTCTCTGATAATTTTTAACATATCTAAAATCATTTCTGAGCTGTTACATAAAATTAGTTTTTTTAATTGGGTTTTATACTTGCTGATTTTTGTTGGCTTTGTTTCTTAGTGTTTTTATTTCTTCATGTGTGTGGCATTTTTGAGATGGTTATTTTGAGTAGTAAGTTTAGAGTTCTGTTTTCTCTCCTTTCCCTCTTCCATGTTCCCCTTTATCTAATAAGTTTCCTGTTGCCTCTACCTGTTCCCTCTACTTACCACTTAGGTAAGAATCAGGTATAAAAACAGTGGGTCAGACTGGACATGGTGGCTCACACCTGTAATCTTAGCTCTTTTGGAGGCCGAGGCAGGAGGATTGCTTGAGCCCAGGAGTTGGAAACCAGCCTCTCAAGATGTAACGAGAACCCATCTCTATAAAAAATACCAAAAAAAAAAAAAAAAAAAAAAGGCAGGCATGGTGGTGTACGCCTGTAGTCCCAGCTACTTGGGAAGCTGAGGTGGGAGGGATTGCTTGAGTCTAGGAGTTTGAGGTTGCAGTGAGCCTTCAGCCTAGGTGACAGAGCAAGACCCTGTCAAAACAAAAACAAAAACAAAACGCCATAAAAACAGTGAGTTAGATTAAGGATATCACAGATCAAATCGGTCAGTAGTTCTTTCATTTCCTGGGTTGGAGGCCTTCTCACAGTGCTCTCCCTTTCTCAGTTCTCTAACTTTCTCAAAATATTAAACTGTCATCAGCAAATTTTATAATCTCTTTGTAGGAGCCAAGGTGACACATCCTCACTCCCGGCCTCAAGCAATGAACTGGTTCCATTCTAATGGAGCACTTTTCATTTTTATTACTTCATGGAAGCCTGCATCTTGGCTGTCACTGCCTGATTACAGAACCAGAATTGAATAGGCCCGTAGCTTCAGCCCTCCTTACCATGTTACATTTCTGTTTCATTTCTGTTCCATAAATCTGTCTTGTGTTAAATCTAGATAATGTCTGTTTGTCTCTCTGTTTTCTGTATTATTGCTTCTACTTTGGAGCAGAACTCCTTCATCAAAGCCTGAATGCGTTACACTATCTGGCCGTTCACTAGCTCCTTTTAAGTTTTGTTCCATTTTTAAATATTAGATCCAGTAAAAAAAAAATATATATATATATATATATAGAGAGAGAGAGAGAGAGAGAGTTCTAGTAGCTTGTTTATAATATTATGATACAAGTCTAAATTAAAACTTTAGCCTGGATTAGAAAATTACCATTTTGCAGTTCCACATCTAATACTTGTTTCAGGCAAGGATGATGAATGGATGCTAAACTATCAAATTAACAGTTGCTGGGGAATAGAATATTTGTGTGGTACCAAACTGTCATCCCATAGATCATATACTAATTACAAAGGGAAAGATACATTTTAATGGAAAGCTCTCATAGTCACCTCCTTAACCAACTAATCAAACTTAGCTTCACAAATGAGGAGGCAATAATATGACATTTTATGTGCCTCCTAAAGTAATACTGTGTGAAGTAAACAATAGCACTTATGAGTTATTCTTGCCAAAAAATATTGAACCTGATTCTAATCAAACTGTTAAATGCAATCTTAATTTAATAGGAGGCGAAATAAGAGTACAAGTTAAACAACACTTTGGGGAAACACAAATCTGGGGATAGGACATTTCTTTTTTTTTTTTGAGACAGAGTCTCACTCTGTTACCCAGACTGGAGGGCAGTGGCATGATCTCAGCTCACCGCAACCTCCGCCTCCCGGGTTCAAGCTATTATCCTCCCTCAGCCTCCCGAGTAGCTGGGACTACAGGCGCCCACCACCATGTCCGGCTAATTTTTGTATTTTTAGTAGAGACAGGGTTTCACCATGTTGGCCAGGATGGTCTCGAAGTCCTAACTTCAGGGGATCCGCCTGCCTCAGCCTCCCAAAGTAGTGGGATTACAGGCATGAGCCACCACACCTGGGCTGGGGGTAGGACATTTCTAGAAAAAAACTGGGTTGACTCTTTAGAAGGTCAGGGATATTTGAAAAAATTGAATTGTTCTAGTTTAGAAAATACAAAACAACCAAATGCAGTGTGTGAGCCTTAATTGAATTTTTGTTCAAAAAAAAGTTTTAAAAGATATTTTTGACTCATGTAGCACAATAATTTAAAAAGCAGCGATAAAAAAGCTAAGCCAAGTGCAATGGCTCATGCCTGTAATCCCAACACTTTGAGAGGCAGAAGTAGAAGGATTGCTTGAACCCAGGTATTTGAGACCAGCCTGGGCAAAAAAGTGGGACCCTCATCTCTACCAAAAAGTTAGCTGGGAGTGGTGGTCTCGGCTACATAGGAAGCTGAGGCAGAAGGATCACTTGAGCTGTGTTTGCACCACTGCACGCCAGCCTCAATGACAGAGGGAGACCCTGTCTCCAAAAAAAAGAAGGCAAACTTAAAAGTGGGCAAAGTATCTGAACAGATATTTCTCCAAATAAGATTGCAAAATGACTAATAAGTACATGAAAATATGCTCAACATCATTAGCCGTCAAGAAAATGCAAATTAAAACCACAGTGAAGTACCACTTCATGCCCACTAGGATAGCTATAATGAAAAATATAAGAGCAGATGTGGCCAAGGATGTAGAGAAATTGGAAACCCTCATATATTGGCAAGAATGTAAAATGGTACAGTTGCTTTGGAACACAATCTGGCAATTCCTCAAAAGGCTAAATGTAGAGTTTCCATATAACCCAGCAAACATGTCCATACAAAAACTTGCACATAAATGGTCATTGCAGTATTATTTGTAATAGCAAGAAGTAAAAACAGCCACAATATACATCAACTGATGTGTGAATAAATATAATTTGGCAATAAAAATGAATGAAATACAGTTGGCCTTCCACATCTGGGGATTCAACCAACTGTGGATCAAAAATAGTCAGAAAATAGGCCAGACGTGTTGGCTAATACCTGTAATCCTGACATTTTGGGAGGCTGAGGTGGGAGGATCACTTGAGGCCAGGAGTTGGAGGCTGCAGTGAGCTATGATCATGCCACAACACTCTAGCCTGGACAACAGAGTGAGACCCTGTCTCTTAAGAAAAAAAAAAAAGCAGAAAAAAAAATTGCATCTGTACTGAACATGTACAGACTTTTTTCCTTGTCATTATTTCCTAAACACTACAGTACAACTAGTTACATAACATTTACACTGTGTTAAATACTATAATCTAGAGATGATTTTAAGTATACAGGAGGGTGTGCATAGGTTAAATGCAAATCGCATATTGTTTTATATTAGGGACTTGAGCATTCATGAATTTTGGTATCTGAAGGAGGTTTTGAAACCATTCCCCCACAGATACCAAGGGCTGCCTGTACAGATACATGCTATAAAATGGATAAACCCTGGAAACATTATGCTAAGTGAAAGAAGCCAGTCACAAAATACTACATATTGTATGAGTCCATTTACCATAGATCCTCATTATTTGTGGATTCTGTATTTTCAAGTTGGTCTGCTCACTAAAATTTATTTGTAATCCCAAAATCAATATTCCTGGCATTTTCACAGTCATTTGAGGGCAAACATAGATCAGGTAAAAATCTGAGTTGTCCCTCAGCTGACAACTGAGGAACAACCGAGAGACAAAAAAAGCAACACTCTGGTTTCTTATTTCAGCTCTCATGCTGTAAACAGTTGTCCTTATCAAAGTCTGTTTAGTGCCGGGTTTTTTCACATTTTTTAATGATGATTTTGCTGTCTAAAATGGCCCCCAAGCATAGTGCTGAAGTGATCTCTACTGTTCCTAAGCACAGGAAGGCTGTAGTGTGCCTTACAGATACAATACAGGTGTTAGATAAGCTTCATTCAGGCATGAGCTATTGTGCTGTTGGCCATGAGTTGTTAATGAGTTAACAATATACCTGGAATAAAGTGACTTTAAACAGAAACACATATAAAATAAGTATATGTATTGACTGATTGATGAAAGAAGCAATGATTTGGTATCTGCTGGTTCAGAGTTCACAGTAACTTTACAGAATATAACTATGTTAAATAACAAGAATTAACTATATATGAAATGTCCAGAATAGACAAGTCTAGGTACAGAAAGTAGACTCATGGTTGCCAAAGATGGGTGGAGGGGTGGGCAGGAAATGGGGAATACCTGCTGATGAATATGGGGTTTCTTTTGTGAGGTGATGAAAATCTTCTGAATTACACACGGTGATAGTTACACACCTCTGTGAGTATACTAAAAACTATTAAATTATAAACTTTAAAATGATGCCTGGGCACAGTGACTCACACTTGTAATCCTAGCACTTTAGGAAACCAAGGCAGTGGATCATTTGAGCCCAGGAGATTGAGACCAGCTGGGCAACATGGCGAAAACCCCATCTCTATAAAAAATTAGGCAGGTATGGTGGCATGCGCCTGTAGTTCCAGCTGCTCAGGAGGCTGAGGTGGGAGGATCACTTGAGCCTGGGAGGTTGAGGCTACAGTGAGCTTTGATTGTGCTACTACACTCCAGCCTGGGCAACAGAAGAAGTTGTCATAGCACCAGGTATATAGGAGGTGTTTAATAGTTACTTTGAATTGAATTTATTGTATGCTTAAATAACTGTTTTGAATCTTTTTTGGTTTTAGATCTGCTGATTTGGGTCCTACTTTAATGACAAGACCTGGACAACCAGCACTTACCAGAGTGCCCCCACCTATTCTTCCAAGGCCATCACAGCAGACAGGAAGTAGCAGTGTGAACACTTTTAGACCTGCTTACAGTTCATTTTCTTCTGGATATGGTGCCTATGGAAATTCATTTTATGGAAGCTATAGTCCTTATAGTTACGGATATAATGGGCTGGGCTACAACCGCCTCCGTGTAGATGATCTTCCACCCAGTAGATTTGTTCAGCAAGCTGAAGAAAGCAGCAGGGGTGCATTTCAGTCCATTGAAAGTATTGTGCATGCATTTGCCTCTGTCAGTATGATGATGGATGCTACCTTTTCAGCTGTCTATAACAGTTTCAGGGCTGTATTGGATGTAGCAAATCACTTTTCCCGATTGAAAATACACTTTACAAAAGTGTTTTCAGCTTTTGCATTAGTTAGGACTATACGGTATCTTTACAGAAGGTTACAGCGGATGTTAGGTTTAAGAAGAGGCTCTGAGAATGAAGACCTCTGGGCGGAAAGTGAAGGAACTGTGGCATGCCTTGGTGCTGAGGACCGAGCAGCTACCTCAGCAAAATCATGGCCAATATTCTTGTTCTTTGCTGTTATCCTTGGTGGTCCTTACCTCATTTGGAAACTATTGTCTACTCATAGTGATGAAGTAACAGGTAAGAGAGCTGTAAAGGAACAGGTTCAGATACCATATAACAATCTCAAATTTCAAGAATATATTTGTTAGTTTTCTTTATATTCGTTTGTATTTACTGTTTCTGTCTAGTTCTATTTTCATTTAAGAGCTTCAAAACTGGCAGAGGAATATGTAGCAAAAATAGATTTGCTAATTAATTTATTGTTAGTTCAGTTTAACAGTGCACATTACCTTACTGTTTACAAGGTACTGAAATTGGTGCTGTGGAGGATACAAAGATACATAGGGCATAATTCCTATCTTTCTAAAATTTGTTGGAAGGGAGGTGGTTTAAGACACATACACAGGTAATTGTAATGAGGCAGAAAATGTGATAAGAAATAACAACAACTGGGGAGAGATATAAGATTTCTTGAACCCTTTTTTAAGATGCAAGACACTGTGCTAGGTATTTTGTGTGTTTTATCTCATTTATTTCAACAACCCAAGCAGATAGGAATTATCCTCATTTTGCAAGTGATAAAACTGAAATCCAGAGAACTCACTTACCCCAGGGTCACATCTTTAATAAGGCAGAACTATAAACAAAACCGGGACTGGTTGATGAATGTTATGCTATATTCTCTCAACTAGTAGAGAGTATTAGCTAACTTTCGAAAAGGGAAGCTAACATTTTTGACTGTGGTATCCAGGAAGAAATGGTATCTAAGTTAGATTTTTGAAAGCTAGGCAACCTTTCATCAGTTAGATAAAGAAACAGAAACTGTCAAGCTGATAGACCAGCTTGAACAAAAGTATATAGGCAGAAAATATGAGATTTGTTTAGCAGTTGTCCTATAGTATTGCATTGGATAGTAAGAAATAATGCTGAGAAATTAGGTTGAAAGCTAATAGTAGAAGCTCTTAATTGACATTATGAGACTTAATCTTTAGGTAAGGAATGGATGGTTTTTTGGTAGTTTATGTTTGTTTTTATTTTTAAGCAGATTGTGACATACATGTAAACAATAAGTCAGTCTGAAGTGTTTAAGATAAATGAGTAGAAGTCAAAGCAGGTTGTAATTAGATGGTAAAGTGCATAAAGGATTTGGATTGTGTTCACCTTTTATTCCTACTGTCTAACCTGCTTGGCACATAGAAGGTACTTAATATTTATTAAATTGGGGACATCAGTTATGATACTTTTGTATTAGACTGTTTGAGAGATAATGAAGACCCAAAATAGAGTGTGTGAGAAGCAGGATTCATATAATAGATTCAGTGGATGTAGTTACTGACTAAATGAGATATATAAAGGCAAAGTAGAAATCAAAATGCCCTAGACCTTTAAATTTGGGTTATTAGAGGGATAATGTTTTATTCATTGACTCAATACATATTTGTTGGGTGCCAACTACATACCAAAGAATTCTCAGAGCTAGGGATATAACAATGAATAAAATATATTTTAAAAATCTCTGCCTTTGTGGCAATCTAATAGGGAGAAACAGTAAATAAATAAGTAAAATATATAGTAAGCCAGAAGGTAAGTGCTATAGGGGAAAAAACAAAACAGGGAAGAATGTTGGGAGTGTCAGGAGTACAGGAGTAGGAACAGGGATTGCAGTGCTACATATAGTCAGGGAATGCCTCCCTGAAGGAATTAAGGGAATAAGTCCTACAGCTCTTTGAAGGAAGAGTGTTTTGAGGCATACAGAACAGCAAAAGTGCAGAGGTATTTAAGTGGCATGTCATGGGAACAGGAAGGAGGCAAGTGTGATTGGAGCAAAGTGTTAGTGGCAGGAAATGAAGGGAGTAGATGGTATAAGTTGTAGACATGTGTAAGAACATTAGCCTTTATTCAAAAATGGGAAACCGCTGGAGATTTGTGAGTAAAGGAGTAATATGACCTGACTTAGTTTTGTTTTTTTTTTTTTTTGTGGGGCGACACAGTGTTGCTCTGTCACCCAGGCTGGAGTGCAGTGGCATGATCTCAGCTCACTGCAACCTCCACTTCCTGGGTTAAAGCAATTCTCCTGCCTCAGCCTCCCAAATAGCTGGGACTACAAGTGTACGCCGCAACACCTGGCTAAGTTTTCGTATTTTAGTAGAGATGGGGTTTCACTGTGTTGCCACAGCTGGGTCTCGAACTCCTGAGCTCAGGCAATCTGCCCACCTCAGCCTCCCAAAGTTCTAGGATTACAGGCATGAGCCACCGCGCCCAGCCGATGTAGGTTTTAAAAAGAATACCTTATTGTGGGCAGTTGCTTCCAAGATAGCCAAATAGGAACAGCTCCGGTCTTCAGCTCCCAGCAAAATCAACACAGAAGGTGGGTGAGTTCTGCATTTCCAACTAAGGTACCTAGTTCATCTCATTGGGACTGGTTGGACAGTGGGTACAGCCCATGGAGGGCGAGCTGAAGCAGGGTGGGGCATCGCCTCACCCAGGAAGCACAAGGCATCAGGGGATTTCCCTTTCCTAGCCAAGGGAAGCTATGAGTGACTGTACCTGGAGGAACGGTACACTGCTGCCCAAATACCGTGCTTTTGCCACTGTCCTCACAATCGGCAGACCAGGAGATTCCCTCCTGTGCCTGGCTCAGCAGGTCCCACGCCCACAGAGCCTTGCTTACTGCTAGCACAGCAGTCTAATATCAACCTGCGATGCTGCAGCTTGTTGGGGGGAGCAGCATGTGCCATTGCTGAGGCTTGAGTAGGTCCCAGTGTCAACAGAGCGTCTAGGAAGCTCGAACTGGGCAGAGCCCACTGCAGCTCAGCAAGGACTATTGCCTCTATAGATTTCACCTCTGTGGGCAGGGCATAGCTGAACAAAAGGCAGCAAACAGCTTCTGCAGACTTAAACATCCATGTCTGACAGCTCTGAAGAGAACAGTGGTTCTCTCAGCACAGTGTTCGAGCTTTGAGAATGGAGACTGCCTCCTCAAGCAGGTCCCTGACCCCTGTGTAGCGTGACTGGGAGACACCTCCCAAAAGGGGCCGACAGACACCTCAAACAGGCAGGTGCCCCTCTGGGACAAAGTTTCCAGAGGAAGGATCAGGCGGCAATACCTGTTCTTCTACAGCCTCTGCTGGTGATACCCAGGCAAACAGGGTCTGGAGTGGACCTCCAGCAAACTCCAACAGACCTGCATCTGAGGGGCCTGACTGTTAGAAGGAAAACTAACAAACAGAAAGAAATAGCATCAACGTCAACAAAAAGGACATCCACACCAAAACTTGTCTGTAGGTCGCCAACATAAAAGACCAAAGGTAGATAAAAGCCACAAAGATGGGGAGAAACCAGAGCAGAGCTGAAAATTCCAAAAACCAGAGCACCTCTTCTCCAAAGGATCGCAGCTTCTCACCAGCAAGGAAACAAAACTGGGTGGAGAATGAGTTTGACAAGTTGACAGAAGTAGGCTTCCGAAGTTCGGTAATAAACTTCTCCAAGCTAAAGGAGCATGTTCTAACCCATTGCAAGGAAGCTAAAAACCTTGAAAAAAGGTTAGACAAATGGCTAACTAGAATAAACAGTGTAGAGAAGACCTTAAATTACCTGATGGAGCTAAAAACCACAGCACAAGAACTTGGTGACGCATGCACAAGCTTCAATCAAATGGAAGAAAGGATATCAGTGATTGAAGATCAAATTAATGAAATAAAATGAGAAGACAAGATTAGAGAAAAAAGAGTGAAAAGAAATGAACAAAACCTCCAAGAAATATGGGACTATGTGAAAAGGCCAAATTTACATTTGATTGGTGTACCAGAAAGTGATGGGGAGAATGAAACCAAGTTAGAAAACACTCTTCAGGATATTATCCAGGAGAACTTCCCTAACTAGCAAGGCAGGCCAACATTCAAATTTGGGAAATACACAGAACACCACGAAGATACTCCTCGAGAAGAGCAACCCCAAGACACATAATTGCCAGATTTACCAAGGTTGAAATGAAGGAAAAAATGTTAAGGGCAGCCAGAGAGAAAGACCAGGTTACCCACAAAAGGAAGCCTATCAGACTAACAGCAGGTCTTGGCAGAAACCCTACAAGCCAGAAGACAGTGTGGGCCAATAATTCAACATTCTTAAAGAAAAGAATTTTCAGCCCAGAATCTCATATCCAGCCAAACTAAGCTTCATAAGTGAAGGAGCAATAAATTCCTTTACAGACAAGCAAATGCTGAGAGATTTTGTCACCACCAGGCTTGCTTTACAAGAGCTCCTGAAGGAAGCACTAAACATGGAAAGAAACAACTGATACCAGCCACTGCAAAACTTGCCAAATTGTAAAGACCATCAACACTATGAGGAAACTGCATCAATTAATGGACAAAATAACCAGTTAACATAATAATGACTGGATCAAATTCACACATAAAAATATTAACCTTAAATGTAAATGGGCTAAATGCCCCAATTAAAATACACAGACTGGCAAGTTGGATATACAGTCAAGACCCATGCGTGTGCTGTATTCAGGAGACCCATCTCTTGTGCAAAAAAAGCAGGAGTTGCTATCCTAGTCTCTGGTAAAACTGACTTTAAACAAAGATCAAAAGAGACAAGGCCATTACATAATGATAAAGGGATCACTTCAATAAGAAGAGCTAACTATCCTAAATATATATGCATCCAATATAGGAGCACCCCAGATTCATAAAGTCCTTAGAGACTTACAAAGTCTTAGACTCCCACACAATAGTAATGGGAGACTTTAACACCCACTGTCAATATTAGATTAACGAGACAGAAGGTTAACAAGGATATCCAGGAATTGAACTCACCTCTGGACCAAGCGGACCTAATAGACATCTACAGAACTGTACACCCCAAATCAACAGAATATACATTCTTCCCAGCACCACATTGCACATATTCTAAAATTGACCACATAATTGGAAGTAAAACACTCCTCAGCAAATGTAAAAGAACAGAAATCACAACAAACTGTCTCTCAGACCACAATGCAATCAAACTAGAACTCAGGATTAATAAACTCAAAACCGCACAACTACATGGAGACTGAACAACCTGTTATGGAATGACTACTGGGTAAATAATGAAATGAAGGCAGAAATATGTTCTTTGAAACCAATGAAAACAGATACAACGTACTGGAGTCTCTGGGACACATTTAAAGTAGTGTGTAGAGGGAAATTAATAGCACTAAATGCCCACAAGAAGCAGGAAAGATCTAAAATCGACACCCTAACATCACAATTAAAAGAAATAGAGAAGTATCTTTGTGGCGTTCTCTGTATTTCCTGGATTTGAATGTTGGCCTGCCCTACTAGGTTGGGGAAGTTCTCCTGGATGATATCCTGAAGAGTGTTTTCCAACTTGGTTCCGTTTTCCCCCTCACTTTCAGGCACCCCAATCAGACGTAGATTTGGTCTTTTTACATAATCCCATACTTCTTGCAGGCTTTGTTCATTTCTTCTTCTTCTTTTTTCTTTTGGTTTCTCTTCTCGCTTCATTTCATTCATTTGATCCTCAATCGCTGATACTCTTTCTTCCAGTTGATCAAGTTGGTTACTGAAGCTTGTGCATTTGTCACGTATTTCTCGGGTCATGGTTTTCATCTCTGTCATTTCGTTTATGACCTTCTCTGCATTAATTACTCTAGCTATCAATTCTTCCACTCTTTTTTCAAGATTTTTAGTTTCTTTGCACTGGGTATGTAATTCCTCCTTTAGCTCTGAGAAGCTTGATGGACTGAAGCCTTCTTCTCTCATCTCGTCAAAGTCATTCTCAGTCCAGCTTTGATCCATTGCTGGCGATGAGCTGCGCTCCTTTGCCGGGGGAGATGCGCTCTTATTTTTTGATTTTCCAGCTTTTCTGCCCTGCTTTTTCCCCATCTTTGTGGTTTTATCTGCCTCTGGTCTTTGATGATGGTGACGTACTGATGGGGTTTTGGTGTAGGTGTCCTTCCTGTTTGATAGTTTTCCTTCTAACAGT
Source organism: Theropithecus gelada (assembly GCF_003255815.1). Taxonomy (NCBI): domain Eukaryota; kingdom Metazoa; phylum Chordata; class Mammalia; order Primates; family Cercopithecidae; genus Theropithecus; species Theropithecus gelada. The sequence continues at coordinate 81,679,289 of NC_037681.1, forward strand.
CAGGACCCTCAGCTGCAGGTCTGTTGGAGATTGCTTGAGGTCCACTCCAGACCCTGTTTGCCTGGGTATCAGCAACAGAGGCTGCAGAAGATAGAATATTGCTGAACAGCGAAATTCGGTATTGATGGAACGTACCTCAAAATAATAAGAGCTATTTATGACAAACCCACAGCCAATATCATACTGAATGGGCAAAAACTGGAAAAATTCCCTTTGAAAACTGGCACAAGACAGGGATGTCCTCTCTCACCACTCCTATTCAACATAGTGTTGGAAGTTCTGGCTAGGGCAATCAGGCAAGAGAAAGAAATCAAGGGTATTCAGTTAGGAAAAGAAGTAGTCAAATTGTCCCTGTTTGCAGATGACATGATTGTATATTTAGAAAACCCCATCGTGTCAGCCCAAAATCTCCTTAAGCTGATAAGCAACTTCAGCAAAGTCTCAGGATACAAAATTAATGTGCAAAAATCACAAGCATTCTTATACACCAGTAACAGACAAACAGAGAGCCAAATTATGAATGAACTGCCATTCACAATTGCTTCAAAGAGAATAAAATACCTAGGAATCCAACTGACAAGGGATGTAAAGGACCTCTTCAAGGAGAACTACAAACCACTGCTCAGTGAAATAAAAGAAGACACAAACAAATGGAAGAACATACCATGCTCATGGATAGGAAGAATCAATATCATGAAAATGGCCATACTGCCCAAGGTAATTTATAGATTCAATGCCATCCCCATCAAGCTACCAATGAGTTTCTTCACAGAATTGGAAAAAACTGCTTTAAAGTTCATATGGAACCAAAAAAGAGCCCACATCTCCAAGACAATCCTAAGTCAAAAGAACAAAGCTGGAGGCATCACGCTACCTGACTTCAAATTATACTACAAGGCTACACTAACCAAAACAGCATGGTACTGGTACCAAAACAGAGATACAGACCAATGGAACAGAACAGAGCCCTCAGAAATAATACCACACATCTACAGCCATCTGATCTTTGACAAACCTGAGAGAAACAAGAAATGGGGAAAGGATTCCCTATTTAATAAATGGTGCTGGGAAAATTGGCTAGCCATAAGTAGAAAGCTGAAACTGGATCCTTTCCTTACTCCTTATACGAAAATTAATTCAAGATGGATTAGAGACTTAAATGTTAGACCTAATACCATAAAAACCCTAGAAGAAAACCTAGGTAGTACCATTCAGGACATAGGCATGGGCAAAGACTTCATGTCTAAAACACCAAAAGCAACAGCAGCAAAAGCCAAAATTGACAAATGGGATCTCATTAAACTAAAGAGCTTCTGCACAGCAAAAGAAACTACCATCAGAGTGAACAGGCAACCTACAGAATGGGAGAAAATTTTTGCAATCTACTCATCTGACAAAGGGCTAATATCCAGAACCTACAAAGAACTCAAACAAATTTACAAGAAAAAAACAAACAACCCCATCAACAAGTGGGCAAAGGATATGAACAGACATTTCTCAAAAGATGACATTCATACAGCCAACAGACACATGAAAAAATGCTCATCATCACTGGCCATCAGAGAAATGCAAATCAAAACCACAATGAGATACCATCTCACACCAGTTAGAATGGCGATCATTAAAAAGTCAGGAAACAACAGGTGCTGGAGAGGATGTGGAGAAATAGGAACACTTTTACACTGTTGGTGGGATTGTAAACTAGTTCAACCATTATGGAAAACAGGATGGCGATTCCTCAAGGATCTAGAACTAGATGTACCATATGACCCAGCCATCCCATTACTGGGTATATACCCAAAGGATTATAAATCATGCTGCTGTAAAGATACATGCACACATATGTTTATTGCGGCACTATTCACAATAGCAAAGACTTGGAATCAACCCAGATGTCCATCAGTGACAGACTGGATTAAGAAAATGTAGCACATATACACCATGGAATACTATGCAGCCATAAAAAGGATGAGTTTGTGTCCTTTGTAGGGACATGGATGCAGCTGGAAACCATCATTCTCAGCAAACTATCAAAAGAACAGAAAACCAAATACCGCATGTTCTCACTCATAGGTGGGAACTGAACAATGAGATCACTTGGATTTGGGAAGGGGAACATCACACACCGGGGCCTATCATGGGGAGGGGGGAGGGGGAAAGGATTGCATTGGGAGTTATACCTGATGTAAATGACGAGTTGATGGGTGCTGACGAGTTGATGGGAGCAGCACACCAACATGGCACAAGTATACATATGTAACAAACCTGCACGTTATGCACATGTACCCTAGGACTTAAAGTATAATAATAATAAATAAATAAATAAATAAAGGAAATAGAGAAGCAAGAGCAAATAAATTCAAAAGCAACAGAAGGCAAGAAATAACTAAGATCAGAGCAGAACTGAAAGAGATAGAGACACAAAAAAACCCTTCAAAAAATCAATCCAGGAGCTGGTTTTTTGAAAAGATCAACAAAATAGACTTTTAGCAAGACTAATAAGGAAGAAAAGAGAAGAATCAAATAGATGCAATAAAAAATGATAAAGGGGATATCACCACCAATCCCACAGAAATACAAACTACCATCAGAGAATACTATAAACACCTCTACGCAAGTAAACTAGAAAATATAGAAGAAATGGATAAATTCCTGGACACATACACCCTCCCAAGACTAAACCAGGAAGAAGTTGAATCTCTGAATAGACCAATAACAGGTTCTGAAATTGAAGCAATAATTAATAGCCTACCTACCAAAAAAAGTCCAGGACCAGATGGATTCATAGCCAAATTGTGCCAGAGGTACAAAAAGGAGCTGGTACCATTCCTTCTGAAACTATTCTAATCAATAGAAAAAGAGGGAATCCTCCCTAACTCATTTTATGAGGCCGGCATCATCCTGATACCAAAGCCTGGCAGAGACACACACACACAAAAAGAATTTTAGGCCAGTATCCCTGATGAACATCAATGCAAAAATCCTCAATACTGGCAAACCGAATCCAGCAGCACATCAAAAAGCTTATCCAGCATGATCAAGTCAGCTTTATCCCTGGATGCAAGGCTGGTTCAAAATACACAAATCAATAAATGTAATCCAGCATATAAACAGAACCAACAACAAAAACCAAATAATCATCTCAATAGATGCAGAAAAGGCCTTTGACAAAATTCCGTAGCCCTTCATGCTAAAAACTCTCAATAAACTAGGTATTGATGGAACATATCTCAAAATAATAAGAGCTATTTATGACAAACCCACAGCCAATATCATACTGAATGGTCAAAAACTGGAAGCATTCCCTTTGAAAACTGGCACAAGACATGGATGCCCTCTCTTACCACTCCTGTTCAACATAGTGTTGGAAGTTCTGGCTAGGGCAGGCAGTCAGGCAAGAGAAAGAAATAAAGGGTATTCAGTTAGGAAAAGAGGAACTGAAATTGTCTCTGTTTGCAGATGACATGATTGTATATTTAGAAAACCCCATCGTGTCAGCCCAAAATCTCCTTAAGCTGATAAGCAACTTCAGCAAAGTGTCAGGATACAAAATCAATGTGCAAAAATCACAAGCATTCCTATACACCAGTAATAGACAAACAGGGAGCCAAATCATGAGTGAACTCCCATTCACGATTACTACAAAGAGAATAAAATACCTAGGAATCGAACTTACAAGGGATGTGAAGGACCTCTTCAAGGAGAACTACAAACAGGACACAAACAAATGGAAGGACATTCAATGCTCATGGATAGGAAGAATCAATATCGTGAAAATGGCCATACTGCCCAAGGTAATTTATAGATTCAATGCTATCCCCATCAAGCTACCACGAACTTTCTTCACAGAATTGGAAAAAACTACTTTAAAGTTCATATGGAACCAAAAAAAGAACCCACATAGCCAAGGCAATCCTAAGCAAAAAGAACAAAGCTGGAGGCATCATGCTACCTGACTTCAAACTATACTACAAGGCTACAGTAACCAAAACAACATGGTACTGGTACCAAAACAGATATATAGACCAATGGAACAGAACAGAGGCCTCAGAAATAACACCACATCTACAACCATCTGATCTTTGACAAACCTGACAAAAGCAAGAAATGGGGAAAGGATTCCCTATTTAATAAATGGTGCTGGGAAAACTGGCTAGCCACATGTAGAAAGCTGAAACTGGATTCCTTCCTTATACCATATACAAAAATTAAGATGGATTAAAAACTTAAATGTAAGACTTAACACCATAAAAAACCCTAGAAGAAAACCTAGGCAATACCATTCAGGACATAGGCATAGGCAAAGACTTCATGACGAAAACACCAAAAGCAATGGCAACAAAAGCCAGAATAGACAAGTGGGATCTAATCAAACTAAAGAGCTTCTGCACAGCAAAAGAAACTATCATCAGAGTGAACAGGCAACCTACAGAATGGGAGAAAATGTTTGCAATCCACCCATCTGACAAAGGGCTAATATCCAGAATCTACAAAGAACTTAAATTTACAAGAAAAAAAACAACCCCATCAAAAAGTAGGCAAAAGATATGAACAGATACTTCTAAAAAGAAGACATTTATTTTTTTTTTTTTTTTTTTTTTTTTTTTTTTTTTTTTTTTTTTTTGAGACGGAGTCTCGCTCTGTTGCCCAGGCTGGAGTGCAGTGGCCAGATCTCAGCTCACTGCAAGCTCCGCCTCCTGGGTTCACGCTATTCTCCTGCCTCAGCCTCCCGAGTAGCTGGGACCACAGGCGCCGCCACCTCGCCCGGCTAATTTTTTGTGTTTTTAGTAGAGACGGGGTTTCGCCGTGTTAGCCAGGATGGTCTCGATCTCCTGACCTTGTGATCCGCCCGTCTCGGCCTCCCAAAGTGCTGGGATTACAGGCTTGAGCCACCGCGCCCGGCCAAAAGAAGACATTTATAATGCAGCCAACAGACATATGAAAAAATGCTCATCATTAGTGGTCATCAGAGAAATGCAAATCAAAACCACAATGAGATACCATCTCACGCCAATTAGAGTGACGATCATTAAAAAGTCAGGAAACAACAGATGCTGGAGAGGATGTGGAGAAATAGGAACACTTTTACACTGTTGGTGGGAGTGTAAATTAGTTCAATCATTGTGGAAGACAGTGTGGCGATTCCTCAAGGATCTATAACTAGAAATACCATTTGACCCAGTGATCCCATTACTGGGTATATACCCAAAGGATTATAAATCATGCTACCATAAAGACACATGCACATGTATGTTTATTGTGGCACTGTTTACAATAGCAAAGACTTGGAACCAACCCAAATGTCCATCAATGATAGACTGGATTAAGAAAATGTGGCACATATATGCCATGGAATACTATGCAGCCATAAAAAAGGATGAGTTCATGTCCTTTGCAGGGATGTGAATGAAGCTGGTAACCATCATTCTCAGCAGACTATCACAAGGACAGAAAACCAAATAGCACATGTTCTCACTCATAGGTGGGAGTTGAAAAATGAGAACACATGGACACAGGGCAGGGAGCATCACACACCGGGGCCTGTTGGGGAATGGGGGAGCTTGGGGAGTGATAGCATTAGGAGAAATACCTAATGTAAATGATGAGTTGATGGGTGCAGCAAACCAACATGGCACATGTATACCTCTGTAACAAACCTGCACATTGTACACATGTACCTGAGAACTTAAAGTATTAAATATATATATATATATATATTTTTGGTAAGAATGGTTTTTAGGTTGAGCTAGGGCATAAGAGACCAATCAGGAGAGTCAAGCAGCCATTACCTTAATTCAAGTGAGAAATGATGGTGGCTTGGCTCAGCATGGCAGTGACATGGGTCCTGAGATACAGTCAGATTGGGATTACTCACACCTGTAATCCCAACACTGGGAGGCTGAGGCCTGCAGATTGCTTGAGCCTGGCAAATCACTTGAGCCCAGAAGTTTAAGGTCAGCCTGCACAGCGTAGGGAAAACCTATCTCTACAACAATTACAAAAATTATCCAGGTGTGGTGGTGCGTGCCTGTAGTCCCAGTTACTTGGGAGGGTGAAATGGGAGGGTGGCTTGAGTCCTGGAAGTTGAGCCTGAAGTGAGCTGAGATTGTACCACTGTACTCCAGTTTGGATGACACAGCAAGACCCTGTCTCAAATAAATGGAAGAACTAATGTAAGAGAATGATACTACTATCATAGAAAGACAAAAGAAGACAGAATAAGATGGAAATCAGGAAGAACAGAAATAGAACCATATTATTGCTGCATTATGGAGAAAGGGTGGAAGGATGATGAATGATGTAAGGTTCTACGATAAGATCAAGAACTGAGAAGAGATTATTAGATCTGGCAACTGGAAATCATCACGCTCCAGGAAGTAGTTTTGGTAGTGAGAAGACAAACTGCAGAGGATAAAGGGTAAATAAAGTTAGAAGTGAAAAAGAAAAGATTAGCAGTGAATGGAAGGAGGGAGGAAAAGAATGGCCAAATTGAGTGATCAAGTTGTTGTGGTGGGTGATTGTCAGTTTTTTGTTTTGCTTTGTCTTTTCAGAAGTGAGGAAATCTGAGAATATTGTTAGGCTGAAAGAAAGGAGTCAGTAGAGAAGGAGCAGTTATAAATAAGGGAAAGATAGGAGTTAAATGATGATGAAGCTCCTATAGGAAGTAAGAGAGGGTGTGATCTTACGGAACCTGGCAGGTAAAAAGGAAGGACAGTTTTTTATCTTGAGTCAAAAGGAGAGGAAATCGGTAATGATACAAAGAGATTTTTGAGGAGAAGCAAAACTGAGGTCCTATTACTTTAGCTGCTTAGAGCAGGGATTGGCAAACCATGTCCTGTGGGCCAAATCTGACCTGCTCCTATTTTTGTACAGCTCACAAGCTAAAAATGGTTTTTATACTTTTCAGTTGTTGGAAAATTAAAAGATTGTTTTAAAAATTGAAATAATTTGTGATGGGAAAATAATATAGAATTCAAATTTCATTAATAAAGTTATATTGGAGCACAGCTAAACTTATTTTCATACTTACTGTTATGGCTGCTTTTCCACTGTAACAGCAGAATTGAATAGTTTGCATAGAGACTGTATGTGAAATTCCAGTGGCTTCACTTTTGCTCTGCCCACTACAAATTTCAGTAACTGAGTTATAACTTGATAGCATGATGAGTAATATATACATTGTTAAACCACAGTGGGTTTTTTTGTGAAATTACAAATACATACATGGCACACAAGAAAAAGGTGTACTTTGAGTGTCATGCTTTCAAGGCACAATATAGTATGAATTTTTTTGTTATTGAATTAGATGGTAAAGAACTATATTTATTATACAGTGACACTATAGCTATGTTAAATGGCTATACTACAAATCAACATTACCAGATTGAGCACTCATCACAGAAAACCAACAGTCAAAAAAATTAGAAAATTTAAAATGGAATTCTCATCGCAGCAGAATTTCCTCATCAAAAGAAAAATAAAATAAAATGAGGCTGCAACCAAAATAAGTTCCTGAGAGGTTCATGTGTTACCTAGGCAAGGAAACCTGTTTACTTGTAATTGCAACAGCCAAAAAAATATGTCCAGAGTAAGTAGACTTGTCTAAGGTTATTAGCTTCTCAGTGAGAACAGTTTCTTGAAGAGTTGATGACATTTTGAACAACATGGCCAACTTAAAATAAAACAAATGATTTGAATGTTTTTCCTTGGCTCATCATGACCCAATGGATATGAATACTTGCTAAATTTGTTGGCTAAATGTTACCATCATGGGAGTGAGTTCATTATCTTGAGAGTGAGTTTGTTATACAAGCTAGTTCGGCCCTCTTACTCTCTTGCATGCACTCTCTTGCCATGTGATTCCTCCTGCCATGTTACGACACAACAAGAAGGCCCTTAACAAATGCCCCTTGATCTCGGATTTCCGAGTCCTCAGAACTGTGAGCAAATAAACTTTTATTGTTTACAAATTACCCAGTTTGTAGTATTCTGTTAAAGTAGCATAAAACAAAGACAGGCCAGATGCGGTGACTCACGCGTGTAATCCTAGCACTTTGGGAGGGTGAGGCAGGCGGATCACGAGGTCAGGAGATCAAGACCATCCTGGCTAACATGGTGAAACCCTGTCTCTACTTAAAAAAAAAAAAAAAAAAAAAAAGACAGTACCGCTTAGTTGTTTGAGAAGTCAATGATGAATTGGAAATGACTGAAGAAGTAGCCTCTGTGAATAGTCATGGTTCAACTACGGATAAGAACATTTTCTAAGAAGGTGAAAACACTGATCTATACAACCTGAATCTGCTAAGATGTGTTGCACCTGATAATGGTGAAAAATATAGGTGGAGCAGGAAAAGGCCTAGTTGGACAAAAGTTAAACTTTTGCAAATACAGGTTTTTTGTCTGTGGTTATTCATTTTATTATTCATCAGCAGGTACATTGCAGAAAATATTTGAATTTATCATGTGTTACTGAACTGGTAGTGTTGAGGTAAAGTTTATTCACTCTTGTGACATAATCATTGTCAGTTTTGTGAATTTTTGTCAGATACAGAAGCTGAAGATCCCTACTTGCCCTACCGCATGGCAATTCAATGGCAGAACAAGGCTTAAGTTTTATTTTTTTGAGATTGAGGCCAAGAATGAAATTTTTCTGAACAGAACGCCTTTTCAGCTATTGTTATTAAACCCATTCAGCTTTGGAAATCACCTTTTACTGCAGACTTAGTTAAATTCTGAGTTCTTTTTGGAGACAGGGTTTTACTTTGTCAGCCAGGCTGGAGTGCAGTAGCGTAATCATAGCTCACTGCAACCTCATACTCTTGGGCTCACATGATTCTCCCACCTTAGCTTCCCAAGTAGCTAGTACTAGTAGTACACACCACCACACCTGGCTAATTTATTTATTTACTGTGGAGACGAGATCCCACTGTGTTGCTCAGGCTGGTCTTGAACTCCTGGCCTCAAGCAATCCTGCCTCAGCCTCCCAAAGTGCTGAATGAGATTACAGGCATGAACCACCATGTCCAGCCCAGACTTAGTTATATTCTTTGTTGTTTTCTTTTTGAAACAGGGCCTCGCTCAGTTGCCCAGGCTGGAGTGCAGTAGTGCAGTCTCAGCTCACTGCAACCTCTGCCTCCCAGGTTCAGGCGAGTCAAGCTGAGACTATAGGGTCGTGCCACCACATCTGGCTAATTTTGTTTACTTTTTTATAGAAACAAGGTTTCCCTATGTTGCCCAAGTTGGTCTTGAACTCCTGGACTCATGCAATTCCCTATCTCAGCCTCTCAAAGTACTGGAATTACAGGCATGAGCCACCATGCCTAGCTGACTTGTTTATATTCTTTTTGTTTGAGACAGGGTTTCGCTCTTGTTGCCCAGGCTGGAGTGCAATGGCGCACTCTCGGCTCACCACAACCTCCGCCTCCCGGGTTCAAGTGATTCTCCTGCCTCAGCCTCCTGAGTAGCTGGGATTACAGGCATGTGCCACCATGCCCAGCTAATTTTGTATTTTTAGTAGAGACAGGGTTTCTCCATGTTGGTCAGGTTGGTCTCAAACTCCTGACTTCAGGTGATCCATCCGCCTCGGCCTCCCAAAGTGCTGAGATTACAGGCATGAACCACTGTGCCTGGCCTATATTCTTAAGTAATTCAAATTGAAACCACAAAGCAGAACAGTGCTTATATGCAAAACTTACACTGGAGTAAAGTTTTGACGACACCTAGTATAGTTTGACTCACAAGTAATGTCACACTGCTTTATATATCTCTCAGACCATCAGAAGTTAACACAAGCAGTATCTCCATTCCCATGCAAGTTGGCAGCAGATACATTTTCCAAGCTTAAGCTAATACAATGCCAGAGCATTTTTTTTACCTCCATGCAAGCACAAAGGAAATTTCCATATTGCAAAATCCATTTAACTATGCGATTGAGGAATTTTCACTTAATCTTCATTTGGAAGTGATTAATCTGCAATGTAATAACATGGTAAAAGGCAAATATCAAGAGAAGAATTTAACAGAATTATATTCTGGCCTGCTACTCTCCCAACTAATAAATATGCTCAATTAAAACCACATACTCATAGACTGATATTAGGATTTGACCTTACCTATCAGTGTGAAAAGGCATTTTCAAAAATGCAGTACCTCAAATTTTATTACAAATTAGAATTAGCAAATGAATATTTATAATTGAATTCCAATTAAGTGAAATATCCTTCCCCCAAAATATTTCATTCTTCTAAGTAACTTCCAAATAGACCTATATTACAAAAAAGGAACATGGTTATTGTATTTTTAATCTTGTCAATAAATTTATGGAAATTTTGTTTCCTCTTTTTATATAAGGAATTGCACAACATCCTGTTTTGCCTCTTGGCTTTCAAAGTCTAAAATATTTACTCTCTGACCCTTTGCAGAAAAAAGTTGCCAACCCCTGCCTCACGGTAAGGGAGCTGGAGAGTGGAGCTTAAAGAAAGGAAAAAGTTCATAATAGGTATCTCTAGTGGATCTATTGTTGATTTAACATAGTATTCATTATAGATTTTACTTGGGAGGGGAGGACTTTTCTCTTGGCAAATTTATACAGTTTGCAAACCATAGGCCGTGAAATATCTGCATTTTTCTTTTGTAAATTTTATTAACCTAATTTTAATTTGGCTTATAGACAGCATCAACTGGGCAAGTGGTGAGGATGACCATGTAGTCGCCAGAGCAGAATATGATTTTGCTGCCGTATCTGAAGAAGAAATTTCTTTCCGGGCTGGTGATATGCTAAACTTAGCTCTCAAAGGTAATAAATTATGAATAAGTTGGAATTATCTGTAAATTTTGATATTCATAAATGCAGTATTAAAAACTACAACAAATGATCTTGTTCGTTGTTAGTTAACTTAGAGATAGTTACTAGAACTTCTTTTTCATGTCAATTTAGAGCTTCCAAATCTGGAGGAGTCAGGAAGAAATGCCCCAGCAGCTATTCTAATAGTATTTCACTGAGATAAGGAAAGGCTTTATTTATATAGGCTTTTCTAAACTCAAAATACTTGAATTTCAAACTGTTAATCCCCACACAAAAATGTGATGTCAGTAACTAAACATAACAAATCTAATAAAGCAAAGAAATTATCTAGCATCATCTAAGCATTACTGTTAGTCCTTGATTACTGGGACTGGTGTTGCTTCTTTATTACTTCAATAGTGTTTACCTCAGAAATTTCATCATGAGTATTTTAGGAAATATTGTCATGAAGTATTATAGAACCCCAGCAAGAAATTTATACACATCTCAGGTTTATTTTTGGACCAAGTCACTGATACTTTTTAATGACTCTAGGCAAAATGACCTTTTCCTTCACCTTTCCTGAGTAATGATTATCAGAATTTTTATGGATTTTATTTAATATGTGTGTTTGTGGGGATTCAAGTTTATTGCAAAAAGTGATGTTTTGTTGATAAAGGTACTAATAACAATAACATATCATTTATTGAGTACTTACTATATACAAAGTACTGTATTTTACATATTTCATTTAACCCTTACAATAATACTGTGAAGTGGTACAATTATTATCCTGTCCTTGTTTTACACTTGAAGAAACTGAGACTCAGAATAAGTAAATTGTCCAGTGTCACAAAACCAAGGTGCAATAGAGCTGGACTATGAATCTAGGTTTGTCTAACTTGAGACCTTGTGCTTTTAACAACTCTGGCTGTTTTTTCATGGAAGGATCTATTAATGGAAACTTCACCATTTTTTTGGCTTTGGTCATTCTATGCAGGGAAGAAATACCTTCAATGTTCATTACTATGCAAATAGTTGAAATCATTACTATGTAAATAATTGAAAATTTGGGATGAGATTACTAAATCTTTGCCTCATCCCTATTACAAAAATCCTAGACTTAAGCGAGGTACAGTGGTGTGTGCCTATAGTCCCACCTACTCAAGAAGCTGAGGCAGGAGGATCACTTGAGGCCAGGAGTTTGAGGCTGTAGTACACTGTAATCACACCTGTGGAAGAGCACCACTGTACTCCATCCTGGGCAATGTAGCGTAACCTTGTCTCAAGAAAAAAATAAAATACAAACCTCTAGACTTTTAGGTATTCTATTCATATTTTTCTTCCCCCCCCCCCCTTTTTTTTTTTTTTTTTTTTGAGACAGAGTCTCGCTCTGTTGCCTGGGCTAGAGTGCAGTGGCACCATCTCAGCTCACTACAACCTCCGCCTCCCAGGTTCAAGCAATTCTCCTGCCTCAGCCTCCTGAGTAGCTGGGACTACAGGCACATGCCACCACACCCAGCTAGTTTTTGTATTTTTAGTAGAGACAGGCTTTCACCATGTTGGTCAGGCTGGTCTTGAACTCCTGACCTTGTGATTCACCCACCTCGGCCTCCCAAAGTGCTGGAATTACAGATGTGTACCACCACGCCTGGCCTACTCGTATTTTTCTTATAGGGAAAATAGCAATTTACTATTTTGGGTTTCAAACGAGTGATTTTTTAAAGATTTATTGTTAGGGACAGGAACAACACAGATAATTTTCATTAGGGGTCATGCGGTTTCTTTCAGTTACTTAATAACACTTCAGAAAAATTTTATATTTCATTCTTCAATGAATAGTGCCTCTTAACACTAGCTTGCTTCTTGGCTTTCCTCCATTGCTCAAGAAACGTATGTTTGGGCATTTGGAACAAAATCAGTCATAGACATGGTAAATTTGTTTTGTTCTGTTATTATAGAGCATTAAACATTAAAAAGTCTTATATTGTGCCTAAATTATAATGTTGAACTAAAATTGTAACAGTTAAGCAGCTTTTTAAAGATATAGATAAGATAGGAAAATACCATAGAAAATTGAATACATTAAATAATCTTCCTTACTTTAAGCTTAGAATATTGCCTTTATTTATCATATGGCTAGAAATAACAGAGGTCTTCAGTTTTTTGCCCATCTTGGATTGAAATTAATATTCACTATCTTCAGGATTGTTTATCACAATCACATGAAATGAATTTTATATTTTTGCCAAAAGTAGGCTAAGAAAGCTGAGTGCGTAAAGGTATATCTTTTCTATACTTATTCCTAACTTACACAGTTGAGAAGGAATGAGATATTCATTTCTTAGACTCCAATTTAAAATATGAAAGACATTGTTTTCAGTTTTGAGAGAACTAAATCTCCTTACTCTATGAATGGACTAACTGATATAAACTGTATGTTCTTCAAGGTAGAAGGAAATATTTAGTAAGTATAAAATAAAAATAGAAGAATGGACCCTAGAACTGTGAAGCCTACTCAGCATTTGATTTTGAAGATATATGCATGTACTATTTGTTATCTACTATGTAAGCATAACAGATTTTCCTGAATATGATACTTTACCATTAATATTCTGTTGGACCTCCAAAGTATATTGTAATTACAAGACTGTCTTTTTTTTTCCATCAGAACAACAACCCAAAGTGCGTGGTTGGCTTCTGGCTAGTCTTGATGGCCAAACAACAGGACTTATACCTGCAAATTATGTCAAAATTCTTGGTAAAAGAAAAGGTAGGAAAACAGTGGAATCAAGTAAAATTTCCAAGCAGCAACCATCTTTTACCAACCCAACACTAACTAAAGGAGCCACGGTTGCTGATTCTTTGGATGAACAGGAAGCTGCCTTTGAATCTGTTTTTGTTGAAACTAATAAGGTTCCAGTTGCACCTGATTCCACTGGGAAAGATGGAGAAAAGCAAGATCTTTGATATCTTTCATGTTTGCTTGCAGTTGAACAATAGAGTACTTTTTAAAATTATTTCTCACAAAGAAATGAATGTACAATCCAATGAAAACATTTGTTATTGGCTATTTCAGGTGTTTTGCTGCTAGAAATTTAATTAAAGTTACACACTAGTATGTTGGTCTGGTGACCTGGTTACATTTTATTACACACATTATTGGACCATAAGGACATTTGTTTCACCTAGATTTTAAGATTATGGAGACTGCTGTCATTTTCATCTTACTTAGATCTCTAGGTTTATTGGAAGAGTAAGATTGATGAACTATAGCATGCACAGTTTGGTACAGTAGGGATCATTAATACTTTTAAAAGTTCTAAATTAATTGACTTGGAATCCTTAGAAATGGAGTGATAACATATCAGTATGAGAACAGGCAAAAGGTAAATTTTTTTTTACAACCTTAAGTAATCTCAACAATAAAATTTTCTGATCTGTATTATATCCAGTGTTGGGTTTATATTTTCACCCACAAACAACTGACACTACTATCTTTTACTGTATTTTTAAAAATTTATCTTGAAAAGGTCACCCAGAAGCATTCTGAAGAAGATGGTTCTAGAATGATAGAGTATGTAGCCCTAATCGTTTTCCCTCCTAGCAAAAAGTCTGAAATTTATCTTTCTTACAAACTGTTCCATTTCTTCTAAGGATCACTTATTTATTTATCTCTTTAAGCTGGGCATGGTGGCTCATGCCTGTAATCCCAGCACTTGGGGAGGCTGAGGTGGGCAGATCACCTGAGGTTGGGAGTTCGAGACCACCCTGACCAACATGGAGAAACCCCATCTTTACTAAAAATACAAAATTAGCCAGGTGTGGTGGCACATGCCTGTAATCCCAGCTACTCGGGAGGCTGAGGTAGGAGAATCACTTGAACCCGAGAGGCAGAGGTTACAGTGAGCCGGAGATCTCGCCATTACACTCTAGCCTGGGCAACAAGAGAGAAACCCCATCTCAAAAAAAAAAAAATTATTTATCTCTTTAAAATATGACTAGTTTTCATACTGGGTGAATCAGAAGTATATGAAAGGTATACTTTCTTTTCCTACAACAAATACTTGAGTTATTTTGAGTTTGCACTTAATGATACAATCAGTTATAATAGTCATTTTTAATCTTTTTATAGATTTTTTGCTTCTACCTTGTGTGATTTTTTTTAAATTCCATATTTAGGATGCTCTGTAAATATTGAAAATGTGTCACATTGGATACATTTTTCTTTTAGGTTTAATTTTTACTGCTGTGACTCATTTATAGTCTTAATGCTCAATTGCCATTTAGAATATGATAATCCTCACGCCTGTAATCTCAGCACTTGGGGAGGCCAAGGCAGGTGGATCATCTGCAGTCAGGAATTTGAGACCAGCCTGGCCAACACAGTGAAACCCTGTCTCTACTAAAAATACAAAAGTTAGCTGGGCGCAGTGGCATGCACCTGTAGTCCCAGCTACTCAGGAGGCTGAGGCAGGAGAATCACTTGAACCCAGGAGGCAGAGGTTGCAGGGAGCTGAGATCACGCCACTGCACTCCAGTGTGGGGGATAGAGCAAGACTGTGTCTCAAAACAAAACAAAAACAAAAACAAAAACAAAATAATACGATATGCTATTTGACATGTTTTTTGGTTTATAATGATTTTAAATGCAGTTAACTTTCAGTACGCTGAATATTGCCCCAGAAAATAGGAAACTTCATATACTTGCTGTGAAAGTACTACAGAGTAATACTATCAGGAATACAGGTGTATAAGAATACATTTATAGACATTGTTGAAAACTTTGAACTGTTTGATAAAAATTGTGATTTAGTATGTTTTTCTTTTTCTTTTTCTTTTTTTTTTTTTTTTTGAGACGAGTCTTGCTCTGTCACCCAGGGTGGAGTCCAGTGGCGCAATCTCGGCTCACTGCAAGCTCCGCCTCCCGGGTTCACACTATTCTCCTGCCTCAGCCTCCCGAGTAGCTGGGACTACAGGCGCCCGCCACCAGGCCCGGCTAATTTTTTTTGTATTTTTAGTAGAGATGGGGTTTCACCATGTTAGCCAGGATGGTCTCCATCTCCTGACCTGGTGATCCACCCACCTCAGCCTCCCAAAGTGCTGGGATTATATAGGCATGAGCCACCACGCCCGGCAGTTTAGTTTTTTTTTTCTAATAGACTATGTTCAACAAATAAGTAATTCTCAAATAGTTCAGACTGAAACATACAGGAACCAAGTACATACCCAGCATAGAAGAACTTTACTAAAGGCTTCTTGGAAAGCCCTTTTTTGAAATGACAGTATCATAAGTAACATATCTTTTAAAATAGAAATCTTGACCCAGTGCAGAAAAATAAATACTTTATAGTAAAATGTATTTATCTTTGGCCAATTTTCCAACACCCAGATATTAGCCTTGAAGTTGAAGAGATAAGTTTTCTTGTGTATTATTTTTCGTTTGTGTTCTACAATTAAAGGTTCTGCTTTGATTTGTTAGATAATTTGTAGAAATTTTGTTCTCAAATTTTTGATAAATTATTAAATTTGGGGTTGAGATGTCTAAATTGAATGCTAGAAGTAAAGTAGAAGTGACCACTATTAAAGATGTATAGGGAGAAGAGTATAGCACAAAGTGATACAACAGTGGCACTTTTGTAAGGGTGTTTATTGTTTGGTTAAGTCTGCTAAATTATAGTATGCATTATCTGGTGACTATTTGTGTCTGAAAATTCCTTTTGTATTAAAATTCTGGAGAAGGAATTGAGAACTAGAATAAAGAGAAATTTTGTAACCTTTTTTATCATGACAGTTTTAGAATAATTTTTTTAGCTAAGATAAATGTTCAAGGCTCCAATATTATTTTTAGGAACTTATTTAAGGAGTGCTACTTTACAGAAATTGCTAACACACCAAAACATTTTTAATTAAATAAAATATGTTACAATAATAAAACATGTTTCTTTTAATTTTTCTGATTATATTTTATGAGTTCAGAAAGGAAATGGTAAGAGAACTATACATTTTGATGTTTTAACATTTTATGTACGTACTTGATTCAATCTGTGTGTCATAATTACACATTACTTGAACACAGCTATCCTTTATCTTGTGCTTTCTTTAATAGAAAAATGAACAGAAACTGAATGCAGTTAAATTTTTATTTTTAGTAGGTTGTGAAGTTACTTTTACAGAGAAATAAAAATATGTGAAACTTGATTGACTTTTTCTTTAAGATAAATTGTTAATGCTTTTGCAGGATTAGAATTAATATGAAGTCTCTTTTTAACATGATTGTATATGTTACCTACTGCAAACATGTCTATTCTATTTCTTTGTGATTTAAAGAAAAATAGGCCAGGCGTGGTAGCTCACACCTATAATCCCAGCACTTTGGGAGGCCAAGGTGGGTGGATCACAAGGTCAGAAGTTCGAGTCCAGCCTGGCCAATATGATGAAACCCTGTCTCTACTAAAAATACAAAAAGTAGCCAGGCATGGTGGTGGGTGCCTGTAGTCCCAGCTACTCGGGAGGCTGAGGCAGGAAAATTGCTTGAACCTGGGAGGCGGAGATTGCAGTGAGCCGAGATCACGCCACTGTACTCCAGTCTGCTACAGAGCGAGACTCCAACTGAAAAGAAAAAAAAAAAAAGACAAATAATACATTTATATAGAATTACCTACAGGTGTGTTAAATAAAAAGACTTCACACCTAGATTTTGGGGAATCTAGATTCTAGTTTAGACATCACTGCTTACTGTAAGATTTAAGTCCCATTATTTGTTTTTCAGTTTCCTAATTTATAACAATAGGTATAACTGCTACACCTGCCTCACATAAAAGTGCTTTTTTTATATACTTTAATTTCAGTTTTCTTCTGAGACGGGTTTTGCTCTTGTCGCCCAGGATAGAGTGCAGTGGTGAGATCTCAGCTCTGCAGATCTGAGATCTGCCCACCTCAGCCTCCCAAAGTGCTGGGATTACAGGTGTGAGCCACCGCACCGGGCCTGAAAGTCCTTTTTAAAAAATACAGGGGCTGGGTGCAGTGCCTCATATCTGTAATCCTAGCACTTTGGGAGGCTGAGGCAGGTGGATCACCTGAGATCAGGAGTTGGAGACTAGCCTGACTAACATGATGAAACCCCGTCTCTACTAAAAATACAAAACTTAGCCGGGCGTGGTGGCATGCACCTGTAATCCCAGCTACTTGGGAGGCTGAGGCAGGAGAATCACTTGAACCCAGGAAGTGGAGGTTGCAGTGAGCGGAGATCGCGCCATTGCACTCCAGCCTGGGCAACAAGAGTGAAATTTTGTCCCAAAAAAAAAAAAAAAAAAAAAAAAAAAAATTTATGGGCCAGGTGTGGTGGCTCACACCTGCAATCCTAGCACTTTGGGAGGCTGAGGCAGGCAGATCACCTGAGCTCAGGAGTTCAAGACTAGCCTGGGCAACATGGTGAAACCCCGTCTCCACTAAAAATACAAAAAATTAGCCTGGCATGGTGGTACGCACCTCTAGTCCCAGCTACTCGGGAGGCTGAGGCAGGAGAATTGCTTGAACCCGGGAGCCGACATTGCACCACTGCACTCCAGCGTGGGCAACACAGACTATCTCCAAAAAAAAAAAAAAAAAAGTTTTTTATATATATATATATAGAGAGAGAGAGAGAGAGAGGTGCTGTGGTGGCTCACGCCTGTAATCCCAGCACTTTGGGAGGCTGAGGTGGGCAGATCACCTGAGGTCAGAAGTTTGAGACCAGCCTGGCAAACATGGTGAAATCCCATCTCTCCTAAAAAAACAAAAACTAGGCCGGGCAAGGTGGCTCACACCTGTAATCTCAGCACTTTGGGAGGCTGAGGCGGGCGGATCACGAGGTCAGGAGATCGAGACCATCCTGGTTAACATGGTGAAACCCCGTCTCTACTAAAAAAATTAGCCGGCCGTGATGGCGGGCACTCAGCCTGGGTGACACAGCGAGACTCTGTCTCAAAAAAACAACGACAACAACAAAAAAGCACATTATATAAATAATGTGGATAAGTCTTAAAAACCTAATATTTTATGAAAGAAGAATACAATTTATGCCACAATATCATTTATGTTAAAAATTTAAACATATAAATACTATTATATGGTTTTCAAGAAACTATATCCAAAATATGAGAGATGACTTGGAAGGACAAATATTAACTAGGGGGAGTACAGTATGAAATTGCAGGAGGGAGATGAATAAAAACTCTTAAGGTAAAACAGAACACAAGAATAGTTCTATTTTTTGATGGAGTTTCACTCTCGTCACCCAGGCTGGAGTGCAATGGCACGATCCTGGCTCACTGCAACCTCTGCCTCCCAGGTTTAAGCGATTCTCCTGCCTCAGCCTCCTGAGTAGCTGGGATTACAGGCGCTTGACACCATGTCTAGCTAGTTTTTGTATTTTTATTTTTTGAGACCGAGTCTCACTCTTATCACCCAGACAGGAGTGCAGTGGTGCAATCTCGGCTCACTGCAAGCTCCGCCTCCCAGGTTCATGCCATTCTCCTGCCTCAGTCTCCCGAATAGCTGGGACTACAGGCGCGCGCCACCACACCCGGCTAATTTTTTGTATTTTTATAGAGACGGGGTTTCACCGTGTTAGCCGGGATGGTCTCAATCTGCTGACCTCATGATCCGCCCGCCTTGGCCTCCCAAAGTGCTGGGATTACAAGCGTGAGCCACCACGCCTGACCTAAAATGTGCTTTTGACCGGTGCATATTATTCTGTTGTGTTCATATACCAAAGCTCATCTTTTCCTCTAGTCACAGATACTTATATTTTTCCCAGCTATTTCCACTTCTGCAAGCTTGTACATGTCTTCCTATGAAGGAAGAATGCCCTTTCAGGAAACCTGCCCTTTCATTTCTTTGCTATATATGTCCTAGAGTTTGAGGAATATGCATATTTAATTTAAGTCATGCTGGATCGTTCTCAGGAATGGTTATCCCAGTTTCCTTTCCACAAGCAAGACCTGAGGGCTTCATTTTCTCTTCATTTTCAGTAGCACTTGATATTTTCTGATTTTTGCTAATCTGATGTGTATAAAATATTATTTTTTCTTAATCTGCATTATCTGATTACTGATGAAGTATATGCTTTTTAGTCATTCTGATTTTCCATTCTGTGGATAGTCTGTACTTATAATTTGTCTCTTTTCTATTGAGTTTTTCTTTCTTGCTGATTACAGTATGGTATAAACTCTGTGTGTGTGTGTGTGTGTATATATATACACACATTTTTTTTTTTTTTTTTTTGGGACAAAGTCTGGCCCTGTTGCCCAGGCTGGAGTGCAATGGTGTGATCTCACCTCACTGCAACCTCCACCTCCTGAGCTCAAACCATCCTCCCACCTCAGCATCCCAAGTAGCTGGGACTAAAGGCATGTACCACCACACCTGGCTAATTTTTGTATTTTTTTGTAGAGATGGGGTTTCTCCATATTGCCTAAGCTGGTCTCGAACTCGTGAGCTCAAGAGATCTGCCTGCCTCTCTGCCCCCAAAGTGGTGGGATTACAGGCATGAGCCACTGCTCCCAGCCAAGAAATTATTTATATGTAGATACTATTTTCTTGTCAAGTTCAGATGTTGGAAATAACTTGCCATTTGTTCATTCTTGTCTTTGTTGTTTTTCATATAATAGAAATCCCCCCAATGGTTTATGTTTTTTATGTCTTTTGTTTTGTTTTGTTTTTGAGATGGAGTTTCCCTCTTGTTGCCCAGGCTGGAGTGCAGTGGCACAATCTTGGTTCACTGTAACCTCCGCCTCCCGGGTTCAAGCCATTCTCCTGCCTCAGCCTTCCGTGTAGCTAGGACTACAGGCATGCACCACCACACCCGGCTAATTTTTATTGTATTTTTAGTATAGACAGGGTTTCACCATGTTGGCCAGGCTGGTCTCGAACTCCTGACCTCAGGTGATCTGCCCACCTTGGCCTCCCAAAGTGCTGGGATTACAGGCGTGAGCCACTGCGCCCAGCCTTAGGTCTTGTTCTATTGGTTTTATAGTTTTACCATTTACATTTAGGTCTTAAATTTAATTGGAATTAATTTTTGGATATAGTATGAGGTATGAATTAAACTTTTTCTCCATCTAGTCATTAAAAGGAAGGGGTTAACAAAACCCCTTCTCTTCCTATGGGGAAAAAATTATCTGGGGTTTACTTTCTGTTCAGCACTGTTTCCTTGGTAACCTACAAAGTTAAGATAAATATGGAAAGTAAACTCTTTACCAGGCAGCCTTTTTTGCTTGTTTTAACTGTAAAAAGACAAAGCACAGATGTTGATTTATCTGAGTAAGATATGAAACCGGTAACCAAGCTTGTTCCTTGTTGTAGGGACCTGGAACTACCTTGAGGGTTTTTTACAAGATAGTGCTCCCTATCACACACGAGGTTTACCTAAGGAGGATGCCTCCTTTACATGCTAGTTGTTTACTGTGCTATATCTTTCTGCCAACCTAAGTGACCTTGGTGCCAAGTTATATTATTTTGGGTTTTCTGAGTGAATGTCTGCAGAGCATGCCAAGTAGGATTGCAGTCAGTTTTCCTAGCACCATCTACTACATAATCCCTATCATCTCATTTCATTACATTCCAAGTTCTGTAAGCATGAAACTGGGGCTCTCTGTTTTGTTGGTATGTGTCAGTTTCTTTCCCAGTACATTGTCTTTTATTTTACTATTCTAGTCTAGTCTAGTCTAGTCTCTTCTAGTCTATTCTAGTCTAGTCTAGTCTAGTCTATTCTAGTCTATTCTAGTCTAGTCTATTCTATACTAGTCTAGTCTATTCTAGTCTAGTCTAGTCTATTCTAGTCTAGTCTAGTCTATTCTAGTCTATTCTAGTCTAGTCTTCTAGTCTATTCTGTTCTAGTCTATTCTAGTCTATTCTACTCTAGTCTATTCTAGTCTATTCTATTCTAGTCTATTCTAGTCTAGTCTATTCTAGTCTATTCTAGTCTAGTCTATTCTAGTCTATTCTATTCTAGTCTAGTCTATTCTAGTCTAGTCTAGTCTATTCCATTCTAGTCTAGCCTATTCTAGTCTAGTCTAGTCTATTCTTGTCTAGTCCTAGTCTAGTCTAGTCTAGTCTAGTCTATTCTATTCTAGTCTAGTCTAGTCTATTCTAGTGTGGTCTATTCTAGTCTAGTCTAGTCTAGTCTATTGTATTCTATTCTAGTCTAGTCTAGTCTAGTCTAGTCTATTCTATTGTAGTCTATTCTATTCTAGTCTAGTCTAGTCTATTCTAGTCTATTGTATTCTATTGTATTCTAGTCTAGTCTATTCTATTCTAGTCTATTCTACTCTATTCTACTCTAGTCTAGTCTAGTCTACTCTATTCTATTCTATTCTATTCTATTCTATTCTATTCTATTCTATTCTAGAGATGGAATCTCTCTCAGTCGCCCAGGCTGGAGTGCAGTGGCAAGATCTCGTCTCACTGCAAGCTCTGCCTCCTGGGTTCACGCCATTCTCCTGCCTCAGCCTCCCGCGTAGCTGGGACTACAGGCGCCTGCCGCCACACCCAGCTAATTTTTTGTATTTTTAGTAGAGACGGGGTTTCACTGTGTTAGCCAGGATGGTCTCGATCTCCTGACCTTGTGATCTGCCCGCCTCGGTCTCCCAAAGTGCTGAGATTACAGGAGTGAGCCACAGCGCCTGGCCCTTTTTTATTTTTTTGAGACAGAATCTTGCTCTGCCTCCCAGGCTGGGGTGCAGTGGCGTGATCTCGTCTCCCTGCAATCTCTGCCTGGTGGGTTCAAGCGATTCTCCTGTTTCAGCCTCCCAAGTAGCTGGGACTACAAGCGAGTGCCACCATGTCTGGCTAAGTTTTTTAGTAGAGATGGGGTTTCACCATGTTGGCCAGGCTGACCTCGAACTCCTGACTTCAAGTGATCTTCCTGCCTCAGCCTCCCAAAGTGCTGAGATTACAGGTGTGAGCCATTGCGCCTGGCATGTCCTTCCCTCACAGTCCTTATACTTCTGTTTTGTTGATTTGGCCAAGTTGTCAGTCTATGTTTGACACTAACTGGGGTAGCAGGCATTTTCATCTTATTTCTGCTTTAGATTCTAAGGTTGCTCTATTAACTCATGATGTTCGCTGTGAGTTTTATACTAGTCTTTATTGAAAGCTTTTCCCTTTTTTTCCTATTTTTTTCTCTTTTTTTCCTCTTTTTTTTTTTTTTTTTTTTGTTTTTTTTGTTTTTTGTTTTTTGTTTTGAGATGAGTCTCGCACTGTCGCCCAGTGGAGTGCAGTGGCGCGATCTCGGCTCACCACAAGCTCCGCCTCCAGGGTTCATGCCATTCTCCTGCCTCAGCCTCCCGGGTAGCTGGGAGTAGACACGGAGTTTCACCGTATTAGCCAGGATGGTCTCGATCTCCTGACCTTGTGATCAGCCCACCTTGGCCTCCCAAAGTGCTGGGATTACAAGCATGAGTCACCATGCCCGGCCGAAAGCTTTTCTCTTTTATAGCTAATTTAAATCTGCATTAGCAGAGCCAGGTACAGTGGCTCACACGTGTAATCCCAGAACTTTGGGAGGCCAAGGCAGGCAGATAATTTCAGCTCAGGACTCAGGGACTCAGCACGTGCCTGTAGTCCCAGCTACTTGGAAGGCTGAAGGGAGGATTGCTTGAGCCCAGGAAGTTGAGGATGCAGTGAGACATGATTGCGCCCCTGCACTTCAGCCTGGATGACAGAACAAGACCCTCTCTCAAAAAAAATAAAATATAAAAGAAAGAATCATTTGTCTAGATGCTTTGTAGTTTCTCACCTTTAGTAATGTGGTAGATGACATTGAGTTTTCTGATATTGAACCTTTGTATTCTTACTTGATATAATTTTTAAGGAAATTATTTTATCAAATATTAAAAAGGGTAACATGCAGAAAGCTAGCTGTATACAGAAAAGGCAATATTACCACTATTTGGTGAGGTGTGCTAGGTGATAATAACCTGAAAAGAGGCAGTAGGTCATAAGACTGGCTTCAATTCCTCTGAGAATTTACTGGGGAGGCCTTTTCTGAGCCTTTTCTGGGGAGGTCATTGGGCAAGGCCCTAAGCAAATTCTGAGAAACATTGGGTTATCCATAATTGGTGTATTTTGAAAGGTGTACTGGCTACTGGAGCACACCTATCTAGGATTAACTCCACAGAGGACTTGCTTCTGCCTCTGCTGGCAGTGTGGGAGTACCACCATTCTGGAACCACTTCTGTCCTCCCTTGAAGGTTCTAAGGATGGGAAACATGAACAGCTTTTGCCCACTCTACTTAGTGGCCCAATGCTCAATGTCCTGACAGCTAGGCCATTATAGGCATCCACCCTCAGGGCACCCATACCCCTTTTCTTCTCCCTGCAACCTCTGCCTCCTGAGCTCAAGCCATCCTCCCACCTCCCAAGTAACTGGGACTACAGACACACACCACATCTGGCTAATTTTTTTTGTATTTTTTGTAGAGATAGGGTTTTGTCATGTTGCCAGGCTGGTCTCAAACTCCTGAGCTCAAGCAGTCCACCCACTTCAGCCTCCTGAAGTGCCAGAATTACAGGTGTGAGCCACCCTGCCCAGCCTATAGTTTCCTTAGAGAATTTAACCCATGTATCTCAGTTTCTTCTTCTGTAAAATGGGGATAATAATGATACCTTCTTCATTAAGTTGTTGAGAGGAGTAAGCAATGCTGTGTACTGTGCACTTAGAGCACTTGCCATATAGTAAAGGTTCAATATAAACTCTTGTTAAAAGTGGTAAGCACTTTTTAATAACCATATTAGCAAGATGCAGTTTTCAATCAGGAGCTATCTTAAAGACTAAAGCCCTGCTAAGGGGATCAGGTGGAACAGTGTCTAGGAATAGGGATATTCTTGAATAGCAGCCTATTAGAAGAATAGGAAAGTCTCTTTGGGAGGCCAAGGCAGGTGGATCACAAGGTCAGGAGATTGAGACCATCTTGGCTAACATGGTGAAACCCCATCTGTACTAAAAATACAAAAAAATTTGCCAGGTGTGGTGGCACGCGCTGGTAGTCCCAGCTACTCGGGAGGCTGAGGCAGGAGAATGGCGTGAACCTGTGAGGCGGAGCTTGCAGTTAGCCAAGATCACATCACTGCACTCCAGCCTGGGCAAGAGAGCGAGACTCCATCTCAAAAACAAACAAACAAAAAGAATAGGAAAGTCTCTGTTTCTAGCACAGGTACTGAGAGACAAAGGGGAAAAATATTGTTCAACAGTAAGCAATCAGTAGAAGCTTGATAGGCTTGGGGGAAAAAGTCAGTCAAGATTCTGCAGTGTTAGATATGGAACTGCCACACACATATACACATAAGGGATGACACCATGTAGCACTTGTAGTCTCAACACTTGGCATCTCAATTTAGGAGAATATTATAAACAGGGGCCTCTACTTTTGGTAGTAAAAAGCTCCATGCTGGAACGTAACTATTGGAGACACTTGGAACATGAACATGGCCTCTAACACATACCTTTCTTACAGACCTTGAAATAGACAAAAAATGTTTATTGATACCTCCTACTTTTCCACATTTTGTTATTTTGTACAACCCTATGCCTTGTCATGGAGAAAAAGATGTTTAATTTTAAATCTCATTCTCAGGTAATGTTTGGTAGTAGCTGGAATCTCAAAGGCATTTGAATTTATTTTTATTGCCTTTTATTCATAAACATTTATCCGTGTGTATATTTTTGGTATGAATGGGGTTCCTTTTTAGTTTCACGTTTCACTGTAATTTAAAATGTTTAAAAAATGTATTCTAATGAAGTAAATAATAGAAATCTGGGTAGCATATAATCCTTGAAATTAAGCTGTTATGTAGAGACTGCTAATTGACCACCAGTATTCACTCCCATAATTTAAAAGTGAAACTCTCCCACATTTTATTTAGCTACACAGCTGCTCAGAGTCTACATTTTCTTTTTCTTTTCTTTTCTTTTTTTTTTTTTTTGAGATGGAGTTTC
>NC_037681.1:81705389-81900840 GCF_003255815.1 Theropithecus gelada
GCCAGATCTCGGCTCACTGCAAGCTCCGCCTCCCGGGTTCCCGCCATTCTCTTGCCTCAGCCCCCCGAGTAGCTGGGACTACAGGCACCCGCCACCTCGCCCGGCTAATTTTCTTGTATTTTTAGTAGAGACGGGGTTTCACCGTGTTAGCCAGGATGGTCTCGATCTCCTGACCCCGTGATCCGCCCGCCTTGGCCTCCCAAAGTGCTGGGATTACAGGCTTAAGCCACCGCGCCCGGCCTAAAAACAGATTTTTAAAAAGTACTGGAGCATGCATTTCCCTTGCCCTGCCTCTCCTGTTGAGGTAGGAGTGAAAATTCTGCAGCCATTTCAGACACTGAGAGACAAGTTGTCAAGTTTGACAAAGCAGCTGTATCAGCCCTGGACCACCCACCTCTGTAATTTGAGAAACTTTTATTGTGTTTAAGCCACTGTGTTTTGGGTCTTTTTCTTAAAACAATTTAGACTGTACTGAAACTAATAGAGGAATAGATGAGCTTCTGAACACAAAAGGGTTAGACTTGGTGAAAAGGGGAATGGGATGAAAGCCTTAGGTGAAATTGCCCATTCTGCATAAACGGCTTCAAGGAGGAACATCTGTACAATGGGGAAGAAAGATTCGTCCTTGACCAAAAGTCATTGAACCTAATGAGTTGGCCATTTGGCCTTGGACAAGTCACTTAAACTTTCTCTGTATTTGAGACTTAAATTGGAAAAAATTGAAGAAGTTGGCCTCTCAAGAATCCTTTCTAGCTATCATTTCATAAATGCATGTTGTTCTAGAAAAGGGAATAACGAGAAAGCTTGAGACAGTAAGTATCCAAATTGATCCTAAGATGCTTACTAGTAAGTGGATCAACAACAGGAGCAGAGCAGATGTAATGGAGTGGGTCCAGTACAGTTTTATTGTCTTCAATCTCTGTTTACAAACTAGTGTGTGTTTGTTTGTTTGTTGAAACAGGGTCTTGCTCTGTCACTCAGGCTAGGTTGCAGTGGTGTCATTGCAGCTCTCTGCAGCCCCAACCTCCCAGGCTCAAATGATTCTCCTGCTTCAACCTCCCGAGTAACCGGGACTACAGGCACACGCCACCACACCTGGTTAATTTTTGTATTTTCTGTAGCGACAGGGTTTCACCATGTTGTCCAGGCTAGCAAACTGGTTAACTGACTTAGTGTCGTTTTGTTGAACCTTGCTAAAAGCAAGGAATGGTAGCCAACACAAACTCACATTCTGGCCTTTTCTAGACACTTTCCTCAGAGCTATATATGGGCTTGACGATCTGCCTTCAAAGTTAATATGGGTGACATTTTTCCCCAATACATTTGGGAACAGTCACTAGCCTTCTGGCCTGCAATATGTTTCCACCTGCTAACCAATGCCGTATGTATGTTACATCTTTGTTATGGTAGGTAGCACACCATTTTCAGGGACCAACTTTCTCTTCTAGGGAACACACTAAGCTACTGTAACAGACTAAAAAATATAGTAATTAAGATAAACATTTTTCTCTCATATAACAGACCAGAGGTACTCTCTGCTTCGGAAGGTAATTCAGGGCCCAGTTTCCTTCTATATTATGCTCGACAGTCCCTTATGTGTTATTCTTTTTGTTGTCATTTTGAGATGGAATCTCGCTCTGTGGCCCAGGCTGGAGTGCAGTGGCACCATCTCAGCTCACTGCAACCTCTGCCTCTCAGGTTCAAGCAATATTCCCCCCTCAGCCTCAGAGTAGCTGGTATTACAGGCACCCGCCACCACGCCTGGCTAATATTTGTATTTTTAGTAGACACGAGGTTTCACCAGGCTGGTCTCGAACTCCTAACCTCAAGTGATCCTCCTCCCTCGACCTCCCAAAGTTCTGGGATTACAGCACGAGCTACTATGCCCAGCCCCTTATGCATTATTCTTGTTTTCATAGTTGTAAAGTACCGCCATCACAACTGAGTACCAGCCTATGTAAAAGAAGAAAGAGGGGAAGTAGAGGGCAAGTAGATTCTCTTTAAGAATTTACCTGGCTGGGGCTGGGTGTGGTGGCTCACACCTGTAATCCTAGCACCTTAGGAGGCCGAGGAGGGCAGATCACCTGAGGTCAGGAGTTCCAGACCAGCCTGGCTAACATGGTGAAACCTCGTTTCTACTAAAAATACAAAATTAGCTGGGCATGGTGGTGCACACCTGTAATCCCAGCTACTCGGGAGGCTGAGGCAGGAGAATCGCCTGAACCCGGGAGGCGGAGGTTGCAGTGAGCTGAGATTGTGCCATTGCACTCCAGCCTGGGTGACAAGACCGAAACTCTGTCTCAAAAAGAAAAAAAAAAGAATTTACCTGGCCAGGCGTGGTGGCTCATGCCTGTAATCCCAGCACTTTGGGAGGCCAAGGCGGGCGGATCACCTGAGGTCAGGAGTTCAAGACCAACATGGTGAAACCCCGTCTCTACTAAAAATACAAAAAATTAGCTGGACCTGGTGGCACGCGCCTGTAATCCCTGCTATTCAGGAGGCTGAGGTAGGAGAATCCCTTGAATCTGGGAGGTGGAGGTTGCAGTGAGCCGAGATGGTGCCACTGCACTCCAGCCTGGGCAACAGAGCGAGACTCCGTCTCAAAAAAATAAAAAAAGAATTTACCTAACCTAACCTAATATCTTGTGATACAACACTTGCCTAACTTTAATTTTTTTTTTTGACAGGGTCTCACTCTGTTGCCCAGCTTGGAGTGCAGTGGTGCAAACAGCTCATTGTGGCCTTGACCTCCTGGGCTCAAACAATCCTCCCACTTCAGCCTCCTATGTAGCTGGGACCACAGGCATGTGCCACCATGCCCAGTTAACTTTAAAAAAAACTTTTTTTTTTTTTTTTTTGTAGAGACAGGGTCTCACTTTATTGCCCAGGCTGTGCTCAAGCTATCCTCCCGTCTTGGTCTCCCTAAATGCTGGGATTATGGGATTACAGGTGTGAGCCACCGCACCCAGCCACTTTAATATCTTTACGGAACAAAAATCGTAAAAGATCTGCAGAAAGTCACAGGATGATACAATTGGAAAAAACTCCTGACATTCTGTACAGTGAACCACTTGATCTCTACTTAATCATGAGATCTCATAGTAATTATTCATTTGGATAAGGCTTTACTTTTTCTGTTCTTTCTAATCCTAATATTTAATTTTGGTTATCAGAATAGACCAAGTGGAAATTAGATAGAAATATTGACATGTAGCAGTTACCCTACAATATTGAGCCGTTTGCATTTTACTAGATGCCCAACAGTAGTGTTCCTTACAATAACACACACACACACCCATACCCACACACACCTTATTAATGTATGAAAACCGAATTTTTAATCCAGAACTATTTACATTTTTAAAGAGCTACCTCCTGGTAAGACACTTCAGGTCCTTACCCAAAGACCTTGGTCTAAAACATACTTTTGGTGTCCCTCATCATGCGATCTTCCCGCTCTACCTAAGCAGTGTACCAAATGATCTGCACCAAGAACAATTTCATCCATTCTTTAATCAAGGTTCTTTTATCTCCTATATATCCCCCTTTCTTCTGGACTCAGGGTTGGTCACCTAAGATCAGGCTCCTAGGATCTGGTTGCTAGGAGACAAGACGCTGGGAGGGTGGGGACGCTACACTGCGACAAGCCTGGGAGTGAACGCCGGAGGAGGAAGGAGCAGGAGCAAGCAAGGCGAGGCGACAGTCAGCTGCCGCAGCCCGTCCGGCTCCCTCCCGCCCGGCAGGGCTCGGCGCTCATTGGCTCTGCCGCTGCGGCGTTGGCCCGCGATTGGCCGGGCGGCGTCGGCTCGGCGCCCCGCGACCCCTCGGCTCTAGTCTCCGCAGCCGCCTGCAAGGGGCGGGGGCGGAGTGTGAGGCGCGGCGGACGGGGTTGCGGGCTCGGTAGCGGCGCTTCAGGGCGCGAGCGCGGGAGCTGCTGCCACTGCAGGTAACAGAGGCGCTGCGAGGGCAGCCGCGGCCCTGTGGAGGTGAGTGAGACGCCTAGGGGGCTCGGGTGGCCACCGCGGGGAGGGAAGTGCGGCATGGGGCGGTACCGCTCACAGCCAGCCGGCTCCCGCCGCGGCTTCCCACCCCCGGCGGCCCGGGCGGGGGTCCCACTCGCCCAAACGCCCCCGAACGCCCCCGTGGACAGCCCTCAGCCGGCCGCTCCCCGAGCAGCCCGCCGGCCCGTGTCCAGTCACCCGCCCGGTCCATGTCCCTGCAGACCGTCCCGCCCTCGCACAGCGGCGGGAACCCCAGCTTCTGCGCGCCCGGCCGCGCCCCGGGCCTCTGCCTCGCCTCGCCCCGCGGCCTGGAGTCTTTGTCTGCTCTGCGCCCCTGGAGTTTCTGTGCCTCCACGGGCATGAGCGGGGCGCGAAGGTCTGGGGGTGCCCCGAGGACGCGCCGCGCAGTGAGCCTCCGGGCCCAAGGTTTGAAGGGGTTTGACCTCATCCCGGGTCTGGGATGTGATTTTATTTTCTCCTCCAGCTGCCTCCGATCTCTTGTGTGTGCAGAAGTCAGGAAGCCTGGGTACAAGGCTTCTTCCCGGTCCGGGATGACTCGGTGTTACCGCCGCCTTCTGTTAGGCCAGAGGCCTTTGACCTGCCTGCCTGCCTGCCCCACGGGGTCCCCTCTCTTCCCATCTTTCCACTGCCTAAGGAAAAACGTCTCTGTCTCCAAGAGCTTTTTTTTCTATTTGAAATAAGAAAAAAAATATATCAGATTCCTGTTGTACACCTCTATCTGGTGTGGAAGTGACTTAGACTAGTCTTATTAATACGTATATATTAAATATATAAACCAAGAGAAGGGGGGTGGGGGATGGGAGGGGAAGTGTGTTCTTAAAAAGTGAAGTCTGTTAAACAAATTGGATTTTTATTTTTGGTAAATAACGTATTTTACCTTAAATATTCAAGATTTTGGTATTTTATGAATGGGAGTGGATTTCATAGTAATTTGAACTTTGAACTTTTTCTTGTCACTGTTTTTGATAAATTTATAATTTCCAGAATGAGGTGCACTATGACAGCTATTTAGAGATAATTTATGTTTTATTAAGGATTATCCATCAGTGCTATGCCTTTTATACTTAAATTCAGACTCTGATTTCTTGGACAATCATTTAACTAGAATTAATGCTGGGGAGTCTTCCCTTGCTCAGTACAGTTGTATAACAACTGTACAGTTGGTCAACAGAAAAACTTTTTTTCACATTTGGATGATTTAAAGTACTGTTAAACATGTATAGCATAAATGAGTATCACATTTGAAATATAAGCTTTTAAGTGTTTGACGTGGGTAATATTTTAAAAATGAATCTTTTTGGAAGTGAAGAGAAGTAAGCTGTCAGGGAGGATCCTTGCCCTGAATTCCATTTTAGATTGTTTTCTACCAAGGCCCAAAAAATCATAATAAAACACCCTGGCCGGGTGCGGTGGCTCACGCCTGTAATCCCAGCACTTTGGGAGGCCGAGACGGGCGGATCACGAGGTTAGGAGATCGAGAACATCCTGGCCGACATGGTGGAACCCTGTCTCTACTAAAAATACAAAAATTAGCCGGGCATGGTGGTGCGTGCCTGTAATCCCAGCTACTCGGAAGGCTGAGGCAGGAGAATCGCTTGAACCTGGGAGGCAGAGGTTGCAGTGAATGGAGATTGTGCCACCACACTTTGGCCTGAAGAGAGAACGAGTGAAACTCCATCTTAAAACAACAACAACAGCGCACCATATGCTCTAACATGCCTCCCAAATTGTGTGGTATGAAAAGCGATCCAAGTATTAGGCAAACAAGTAGAGATCAGTTCACTAGAGAGAAACCAAGTCTTTAAAGGATTCAAAACTAAATTGATTAATCCAGCAGGACAAGATCCCCATCCATCTTTGCACATCCCCATCTATACTTAAATGTTTAAATGAGTTGTGGACCTGCAGTTTGGAGTGAGTTCCAAAGGATACATTAAATGTCTCTTAAGGTTTTGTGACCTTTTCATTAATTCAGCAAACATTTTGGCAGTATCTCCCTTGCTGGTCACACTTCTGGGGAATCAAAGATAGAAGGCCCAGCCCATCAAAGAAATCATAATCCAGCGAGTTAAAGAGAGAAATAAACAGAAATTTCTCAGGGCCCTTCCAAGGTTCTTCCAGGACCTTTTCCAAGCCTTCTTTCCCCATGTTTTCATCAAACTCAGTCTGGAACATGAAAAAGGGCATTACTTTTCAGATTTACTCACTTTTTTCATCTGACTTTGAGATGACCAGCTCTTTAAAAAACAATGAAGTTCTGTAAAATCTGTTTTCAGCTGGGCACAAGGCAGTGCTTTACAGTTATTAAACTAATTCTTGGAAATTTTTGTGCCAATAATGGGCAAAGTAGAGAGGAGAAAAATAATAGTAATAAATTATTTATTGAGCACCTTTTGTATGCCAGAGAGTGTGCTGGTGCTTTATATATAGTATTATTTAATTCTCACCATAACTCTAAAGGTTAGGTATTTTCCTTACAGTATAGCTGAGACAGTATATTGGAGCCATAGGTTGCACTGCTAGAAGTGGTAAAGCTGGGTAAGAATCTGTAGCTGACTCTTTCTACTCATTTTGTTGGTGGCATACTTCATTGGAATGTTGCTGTCTCTCCTTTTATCTGTCACATTAATCTTTATGAATCTGTTTAAATCTGAGGATCTCTGGAGTGGTAGTGCTACTACACACATTATGTAGTCCTCACTCTTTGCCAGGTAGCACTTTCCATATATCCTCAGAAGTACGTAAGCTAGCTACTGTTATTATTTTTGTTTTACAGATGAGGAAATTGAGGCACAGAGATTAGCTAATCTGAACCAGATAATGCCATAAGTAGTAGAGCTGGGATGCAAACTTGGACAGTCTGACTCGAGTCTGCACACTTAACTACTCCACTGTTCTGGCCTTCAACAAGGTACATCTTTGGTTGGTAGGAAGCTGTGATTTTAGTGTGCTAAATGTTTTTCTGTTTTTGTTTCTTTTAAATGTTCATTCAAACACATGTAGGATAACTTTATGTTGTCTACCACCTGATGTTCTCTACCACTGTCTTATGTAAACAATGACGTAGTACTAATTATAATTAACATTTGAGAGCGTACCACATTTGTGACACCTGTGCTGTGTTTTAAATATTTCACATAAATCCCAGCACTTTGGGAGGCTGAAGTGGGCAGATCACAAGGTCAGGAGATTGAGACCATCCTGGCTAACACGGTGAAACCCCATCTCTACTAAAAATACAAAAAAAATTATCCAGGTGCGGTGGCGGTCGCAGGCGCCCGTGGTCCCAGCTGAGGCAGGAGAATGGCGTGAACCCGGGAGGCGGAGCTTGCGGTGAGCCGAGATCGCGCCCCTGTACTCCAGCCTGGGTGACAGAGCGAGACTCCGTCTCAAAAAAAAAAAAAAAAAATTTCACATAAGCCTCAGCACAATCTAAATACTATTATTTATGCAACATCTCATTTGTGAGGTACTTTTATCATCTTCAAAGTGCTTTCACAAAATAATCTCTTTTAATTCTTTCCACACTGTCAGTCAGAAGTATTACCATCACCTGCTTTTATTGCTGCATTTCAGCAAAGTTGGATGACTTGCCTTGGCTAGCAGGTGGTGGAGCCAAAACTCAAACCAGAGCTTCAGACGCCTGTGTACGCTGCTTTTTTTTATTGTACTGATCTGTCAGTGAATCTCTGCTTTGTACTTCTTGTCCTAAGATAGATCATTTTTTTCCATAGGAACAGTTTATATTTGGAGATTGTATTCCTAACCCAGAATCCAGTGTCAGCTGAATCATAGATATAACTAGTTAAAACTTTCGTCATTATTTTCATCTGTAAATTAATGTTCCAACTTTAGACACAGTGCCTGGCACATAGTGATGGCTCAGTAAATGTTTGAATGAAGAAGTATGTCTTCCACATTGATGTAAGAAAGTTCCTCAAATGTTTTATGTTTGCATGCATAGTTTCTTTTTCTATTTGATATCATAACCCTCTCCCCACACCTCACAAACAGAAAGTTTCAGAATTACTTAACTGAATCATAACTAACTTCAAATTATATTAGACTCTGTCCCTACTGACCCTAAACCATTGTTTCCAATCTGCTGTCTTAGCCGGTACTATACCTCTTGTGTGGAACGGAAAGAGCGTGGAATTGAGAATCATTTTTACCTGGGTTTGAATCCTTGCTCTGCCTCTTCTTAGCTCTGTGATCTTGTAAAACTTACTTAACATCTCTGAACCTCATCTTGTAAAATTGGGGACTCTGTCTCTAAAGAAAAAAAGATAAAAAATATTATATGCTTTTTATCATATATTTATTCATCTCCATATTTTTATACATCCATTTATCAATGTATAATATTCAAATCCTTTTATGTGAAGAGATTTAGGCTATACTATGTTTATTTTAGGTCAGTTTTATTTTTCCTTTACATGGTAGCAGATAATTCTTAGGAATGAATTATAACTGATCTATAATGTTCTGAAAACATTTGGATTTCAGAGTTAAATAAAGCTTTTTGTTTTCCCTATCCCTAGTTCCAAAAGATGAGTCGTGGATATTCAGAAAACAACAATTTCCTGAACAATAATAACCAAATGGTGTTGGACATGATCCTTTATCCATTAGTTGGAATCCCTCAGACTATCAACTGGGAAACTATAGCAAGGCTCGTGCCTGGATTAACACCGAAAGAGGTAAATAACAGTCCCCCCAGAATATCTCCTGAAAATGTTCAGAAAAGGTCATCAATTTAAAGAAACACCAACTGAGAGAGAGAAAAATATTTGAGTTTTACATATCCAAATGTATGTATTAACACTGAATAGACAGCTATATAATTTGACTAGATGCAAATTACATAAATTATATATATATATTTGTTGTTGTTTTTGCTTTTTTGAGGCAGGATCTCTCATTCTATCATCCCAGGCTGGAGTACAGTGGTGCCATTACGGCTCACTGCAGCCTCAACCTTCCAAACTTAAGTGATCTTCCCACCTCAGCATCTCACAGTCTCTCTCAGAGTCTCATTATGTTGCCCAGGCTGGTCTTGAACTCCTGGCCTCAAATGATCTTTCTGCCTCTGCTTCCCAAAGTGCTGGGATTACAGGCATGGTCCACCATACCCAACCTGGTCTTCCTTGTTTTACAGGAGCATAAATATATATGCCTTTGAGTTAAAGCACATTAAAATAAAACTCTACCCTGAATTTTAAAATGTAAAAATAGAAGTTAGAGACTTTTGCATAGTGAAATGTGTACAAATATTTTAGATGTTACTCTACAGGTTAATACTCACTTACAAAAAGTAATTATTGAAAAATATCTTCAAATAGAAGGCAAGAAAGTATCTTTTCAATTTTTTATTTAAAAAATTCCCAAACCGCTGGGCATGGTAGCTCATGCCTATAATCCCAGCACTTTGGGAAGCAGAGGCAGGTGGATCGTGAGGTCAGGAGTTCAAGACCAGCCTGACCAACATAGTGAAACCCTGTCTCTACCAAAAATCCAAAAAATTTGCTGGACGTGGTGGCAGGCACCTGCAATCTCAGCTACTCAGGAGGCTGAGGCAGGAGAATTGCTTGAACCCGGGAGACAGAGGTTGCAGTGAGCCAAGATCACGCCACTACACTCCAGCCTGTGCGACAATGTGAGACTCTGTCTCAAAAAAAAAAAAAAATTCCCAAACCTCTATTTCTTTCATTTTATATTATGACAGTGTGCAAAAAGGTTTGATGAATTAAAGAGCAGTGGAGGCTCACCTGTTGACAACCAGTATAATTCCCTCATGGCTGCTGGAGAGAGTCCTGTTGAAACTTTAGCCACATATATCAAATCCTCACTTCTTGACATACATGGAGAATTTCAGGAGACTCCAGTTGGTCATGATGCAGTTTCCAAAACAGGTAAGGTTTTAAACTAAAATGTAGTACTTGTCCTTATGATAATTCTGCAGAAGATTATATATTCCAATCAACTTTTCTTTCTTTGTTTAAAGGCTAATATAAACATTAATAGAGAAATGTATTCATATTTGTATCTTCCTGAATTTTGTTGTTTTTTCTTTCTGAGACAAGGTCTTGTTCTGTTGCCCAGGCTGGAGTACCGTGGCACCATCTCAGCTCACTGCAACCTCCATCTCCCAGGCTCAAGAGATCCTCCTGCCTCAGCCTCCCAAGTAGCTGGGACTAGAGGTGTGCACCACCATGCTTGGCTAATTTTTGTATTTTTTGTAGAGATGGGGTTTTGCTGTGTTGCCCAGGCTGGTCTGGAGCTCCTGAGCTCAGGCCATCCATCCGCCTCAGCCTCCCAAAGTGCTGGGATTACAGATGTGAGCCACTGCACCTGGCCTGAATTTTTAAAATTATGTTTATCTTTGCTACTTTTTAAAAAAAAGTTTTAGGGCAGCAGTGGCTCACAACTGTAATCTTAGCACTTTAGGAGGCCAAGGTGGAAGGATCACTTGAGGTCAGGATTTCAAGACCAGCCTGGGCAACATAGCAAGACCCTGTCTCTACAAAAAAATAAAAAATAAAAATTAGCTGGGTGTGATGGTGCACACCTGTGATCCTAGCTACTCAGAAGGCTGAGGTGAGAGGCTTGCTTACGCCCAGGAGGTCAAGGTTACAGTGAGCTATGATCAAGCCACTGCACTTCGGCCTAGGTGTCTGAGCAAGACACTGTCTGTAAAAATATTTAAACATTTTAAAAAATAAATTTTTAAGTGTTAAACTATCGGTCAGATACAATCACCAAAAAACCCACTTTACTGTGTCAGAATGTTCTACTCTAATCTACTGGCCTGGCTAATTTCATGTATTTTTTTTTTTTTACTACAAATATTCTTTTACTTTCTTTTAGAGGGGTTTGCCCTGTGCCCTTTACTTAATATTCCTCTTTCCTGAGAGACTCTTGCTTGTCTCTCATGTTATGTTTTTTTTTTTTTTGGTTTTTTTGTTTGTTTGTTTGTTTTTTTACAGCTACTCTTTTTGTTTTTGGAGATGGAGGTTGCACTGTGTTGCTCAGGCTGCTCTTGAACTCCTGAGCTTAAGCAATCCTCTTGCCGCAGCCTCCTGAGCAGCTGGAACTACACGTACATGCTACTGTGCTGAGCCTACAGCCACTCTTTATTATAGTCAACAAGAGCTTCAACTGACACAGTAGTGGGGTAAAAGATGTTTTCTGCAATTACGTTGGAAATAACAAGAGCTTCAACTGACACAGTAGTGGGGTAAAAGATGTTTTCTGCAATTACATTGGAAATAATAACTGGTTCTGGAAATCCTCTGAGTGTAGCGAGTTATTTTAATCTCAGCAGCGGCAGAGTATTGATGTAAAAATTTGCTTCAGAAAGAGAAAACTATGCTGTTGGCTTTTGAACATTTGATCCCGTTTGTACACACCACATTAGTAGTTTTTGAAATTCTCGTTCTAACAGTAGCAATTTGTGATTCATTTTTGTGTACTGTTTCTTCCATATATCTTTAGAAATACTAAAGGAAAATGCCACCCTGGTAAGTACCATCTTTAGCCTTGGAAACCATGCATTTACAGTATTACCATTCAATAAATAAAAACCCATTCTCAGCTAGAAACACTAACCCCCACCCTTTTTTTTTGTATGTGTTTGTTTCTGTATTTAAGGAAGACATAGTATAGCTTCTACAAGGAATTCTTCTTCAGAAAGTGAAAATTGTACTACTCATAATGGTGGAGAAAAGACTGAAGAATCTGAAGGGTAGGCGGCTGGTTGTTTGCTAGATAAGATTTAATATTGATACCAACTTTATAAAATATATGATTGGTGGTTTTATGCATGTTACCATAAGGTAGGAATTTCATATTACATAATTGCTGAAACTACTGGAATCAGCTTAGTTCATGTGTGGAACTGACCTAAACTTGACTTATTCATGTTCTTATTTATAAATTGGATTACAGTTTTCTATTTAAAGATTTTTATTTTTATTTTTATAAATATTAGAAATAATATCTGTTAACACAAAACTTTTAAAAGTAAATTTTAATACCCAAGGAAAAAAACTCTATGCCATTAATTCTCCAACTTTACTAAAGAAATTGGATGTGTGGCCAGGCGCGGTGGCTCAAGCCTGTAATCCCAGCTCTTTGGGAGGCCGAGACGGGCGGATCACGAAGTCAGGAGATCGAGACCATCCTGGCTAACACAGTGAAACCCCGTCTCTACTAAAAAAAATACAAAAAACTAGCTGGGCGAGGTGGCGGGCGCCTGTAGTCCCAGCTACTCGGGAGGCTGAGGCAGGAGAATAGCGTAAACCCAGGAGGTGGAGCTTGCAGTGAGCTGAGATCTGGCCACTGCACTCCAGCCTGGGCGACAGAGCGAGACTCCATCTCAAAAAAAAAAAAAAAAAACAAAAACGGTATTTTAGAACTATTTGAACATAACTACTCATTATAGAAAATTAAAATGTCTTTCAGTGTATTGCAAGTTTTGATAGTTTTGTTTTGTTCTGCCTGTTTTTACAATAAACAATATTGTTAGGTGTTCAAAATTAATGAATTTTTAAAAATGGATATACCATATAGCCATCACCCAAATCAAGACACAGAATGTTTTTATTATTTCTGAAAGTTCCTTTGTATACTTACTTTTCATGGATTTTTATGAAAATCTTACTTTTTATAGATTTTCAAGAACAGCTTGCTTTATCTGTAATTCATATATCATAAAATGAACCCTTTGAAAAAGCTCTGGAGGTTGATGATTATGCTGATTGTACAACAGTGTGAATATAATTAATGCCACTGAACTTAAAAGTGGTTAAAGTGGTAAATTTTCCTTTATGTATATTTAACCACAATTTTAAAAATTCACCCTTTTAAAGTGTGTAGTTCAGTTATGTTTAGTTTATTGGCACAGTCTTGGAGGTTTTCTTCTGAGACAAAGTCTCACTCTGTCACCCAAGCTGGAGGGCAGTGGCTCCATCTCAGCTCTCTGCACCTTCTGCCTCCTATGTTCAGGCAATTCTCATGCCTCAGTCACCTGAGTAACTAGGACTTCAGTGTGTGCCACCATGCCCATTTTCGTATTTTTAGTAGAGATGGACATTCGCCTTGGTGGCCAGCCTGGTCTTGAACTCCTGGCTTCAAGTGATCTGCCTGCCTTGGCTTCCCAAAGTGCTGGGATTACAGGTGTGATCCACCACACCTGGCCGTATTCACACAGATTT
The DNA here is from genome assembly GCF_003255815.1 of Theropithecus gelada. Taxonomy (NCBI): domain Eukaryota; kingdom Metazoa; phylum Chordata; class Mammalia; order Primates; family Cercopithecidae; genus Theropithecus; species Theropithecus gelada. The sequence goes on from NC_037681.1 coordinate 81,718,627, forward strand.
TTTTTTTTTTTTTTTTTTTTTTTTTTGAGACGGAGTCTCGCTTTATTGCCCAGGCTGGAGTGCAGTGGCCAGATCTCAGCTCACTGCAAGCTCTGCCTCCCGGGTTTACGCCATTCTCCTGCCTCAGCCTCCCGAGTAGCTGGGACTACAGGCGCCCGCCACCTCGCCCAGCTAGGTTTTTTTTGTATTTTTTAGTAGAGACGGGGTTTCACCGAGTTAGCCAGGATGGGCTCGATCTCCTGACCTCGTGATCCGCCCGTCTCGGCCTCCCAAAGTGCCGGGATTACAGGTTTGAGCCACGGCGCCTGGCAACACAGATTTTTAACTGATTGGTTGGTTTGTGTGACACAAAAATTTGCCAAAAATTTTTTTTTACTGAAATAATCTAATATTTTACACTGTAGTCTAAAAAACTGTGGAAACTCTATGTTTCATTACGTCAATTATTACCTGTTTATGTTTTGACCATAATTTCTTTGGAAGAGCAATTTTGTGAAAATTTGTTTAAATTCTTTTGACTTTGATAGAGCATTGATTATAATCCTTTTTCTGGTAGCCCAATTTTATTTAATTCTTTTTTTTTTTTTAGAGACGTGATCTCACTGTGTTGCCCAGTCTGGTCCCAAACTCCTGGGCTCAAGCAGTCCTCCCACTTCAGGCTCCCAAGGTGCTGGGATTACAGTTGTGAGCCACCATGCCTGGCCCTCCAGTAATGTACTTTTTTTCTATCAGGAATGTGTGAATTAAACACACAATTCAATTAAATTCATGTTGTAGGACAGTGTGTCTCTATTCTCTTCCTTTTGTAATGACATGAAGACAGATGTAGATTACACTGATGTTTCTTTTTAAGGTGATAAAATTTTTTGTTGTTGTTTTTGAGACAAAGTCTCACTCTGTTGCCTGGGATGGAGTGCAGTGATGTTATCACGACTCACTGGAGCTTGACCTCCCTGGGCTCAGGTGATCCTCCCACTTCAGCCTCCTGAGTAGCTGGGACCACGGGCATGCACCACCATGCTGGCTAATTTTTAAAATTTTTCTGTAGAGATAGGGTTTCATCATGTTACCCAGGCTGGCCTGAAACTCCTGGGCCCAATCAGTCCTCCTGCCTTGGCCTCCCAAAGTGCTGGGATTACAGGCATCAGCCACCATGCCCAGCTGACATAATTTTCAAAGAAAGTAAATACTAGGAGATTATAATTTTTGTAGCAGACTCTCTGATGTATCATTTAAACTTGTGCTTAAATTATGTTTAAATATGTAAATAAGCACATTGTAGTCTTAGGAATGCTTTTAACTACATTTATTAATTTATATTTAATATATTTATATTTTATGTATATGAATGCCTAGAAGCAAACTTTTTTGCTGTTAAAAATAATGAAGCCATGCTAGTTTTTCATTTGATTCTTCAGTGAAGAATTATAGCTATTTTTCCTTTTTTAAAAAATGAAAATTTTGGGCCGGGCGCGGTGGCTCAAGCCTGTAATCCCAGCACTTTGGGAGGCCGAGATGGGCGGATCACAAGGTCAGGAGATCGAGACCATCCTGGCGAACACAGTGAAACCCCGTCTCTACTAAGAAATACAAAAAATAGCCGGGCGAGATGGCGGGCGCCTGTGGTCCCAGCTACTCGGGAGGCTGAGGCCGGAGAATGGCATGAACCCGGGAGGCGGAGCTTGCAGTGAGCTGAGATCTGGCCACTGCACTCCAGCCTGGGCTACAGAGCGAGACTCCGTCTCAAAAAAAAAAAAAAAAAAAAAAAAAAAAAAAAAAAAAAAAAATGAAAATTTTAGTATTTAATGATACTCTCTCTCCCATGCCCATAACCGTGTAAAAGTGCTGTTTTATGTTCCTCATAGGAATTAGAGTGTGTTGGTTAATTTTTCTTTGTGAAATGGTACTATTTTTATAAACTTTATTTATTTATTTAGAGATGGAGTCTTGCTCTGTCACCCAGGCTGGAGTGTAGTGGAGCCATCTCGGCTCACTGCAACCTCCGCCTCCCGGGTTCAAGCAATTCTCCTGCCTCAGCTTCCCAGGTAGCTGGGACTGCAGGCACTGCCACCATGCCCAGCTAATTTTTTGTATTTTTAGCAGAGACAGGGTTTCACCATATTAGCCAGGATGGTCTCGATCTCCTGACCTCGTGATCCACCCGCCTCAGCCTCCTAAAGTGCTGGGATTACAGGTGCGAGCCACTGCACATGGCCATAAACTTTATTTTTAATGTATAACTTGAAAAATAAATTTCAAACTGTGTAAATTATTAGTCCTGTAGTAACAATATTTTATTTGTTTTATTACATCAGTAATTTGCTAAAATTAGTCATAATCTAAGAGATGATCAGGCTTGCAAGACACTTGAAAAATGTCAAGACCCTATAAAACTGATTGGTGGTCAGAATTGTCAAAAACATCTTATTCTCTTCCCTTCACTAAATGTCAGTATTCTTGGCTCCTTTTCTAAAACTCTAATAATTGCATTTTTGTGTAACATTTTTTATGAAGGCCAAACATGGTGATCCATGTGTGTGATGAAGCAAAAAACTTGAAAGAAGATTTTACTTGCCCACGAGATCTTTTGATATCAGAAATGAAGTACTTCGCTGAATATTTATCTATGGATGCCCAGCGCTGGGAAGAGGTGGACATTTCAGTTCATTGTGACGTTCACATTTTCAACTGGTTGATAAAATATGTTAAAAGGAACACTGAGGAGAATAAAGATTGTGAGATGCCCACTTTAGGTAAAAAACAATCTGTTGCTTATTTTGTAGTGAAATTTGTGTGTCACCCGGTAGTTTCTTCAGGCCAAAAGTGAAATATGGAAAATTGTTTGGACACCAGTGTTTATGCTCATATTACTAACAGCCTTTTAGGAAACTGATAATCTCATCTTTTTTAGAAAAGTATAGTAAATTTATGGCAAACGAACAGATCTCTAGATCAGCAGTTCGCAATGTATGGTATATGGACCAGTGGGATACTAGGGACCCTTTTAGGGTGTCTACAAGGTCAAAACGTTTGCATAATAATACCAAGATGTCACTTGATTTTCTCACTGTGTTGCTCAGATGGTACCAAAGCAATAGTGGGTAAAACTGTTGAAGCTTTAGACAAGATCAAGGCAGGGGCACCAAACTGTACTAGTAGTAAGTACATAGTTGCATAGTTAATAAGAAAAAATCTAGTTTCACTTAAGAATGTCCTTGGTGAAGCAGTAAAATTACTAATTTTATTAAATCTTGACCATTGAGTATACATCTCTTTACTGTGATGAAATGGAAAGTCCACTCCTGCTGCACACCAACATATGATTCTCCTGAGGAAAAGCACTTGTGTGATTGTTTTCAGTCCTGAAGTAGATTAGCTGCTCTTTTAAAAATTGAAAACCATTTTTACTTGAGAGAACAACTGACAGAGAAATAATGGTAATTCAGACTTAGGTATTTGGCAGACATTTTCTTGAAAATGAGCTCTTCACTTAAAGCTGAAAGCATTTGTCACCTGCTGTCAGTGACAAAATTCAGGGTTTCGAGTGAGAATTACAGTTTTGGAAAACTTACCTGCTTACATATGCTTGACAGAAGGCTTCTCAATACTTGACTTTTCTGATGAGATTGGTGATCATATTAATGACTGTGATTTTTAAATGTATTGTGCAATGAAGTATTTCAACATTTGGAATATCTGTATAATTCACTGAGCCAACATTTTCCAAATGACCAATGCATTTTATTTTCAAAAAGTCACGCATGGGTGAAAGATTCATGCAAAGTGCAAGATAAATTAGATAATTTTGTTGTTAACAGTCAGAAAAGTTCACTGACACAATTCAGATACCATTGCAATTAACCTTTAAGAAACTACTATTTGTCAAGTTTGGTGTAACATCAAAGAAGGCTACCCACAAATTGAATGCAGAAACAGATATGAGAATCCAGTTGTCTTCTATTAAGTCAGACATTAAAGAGATTTACAAAAAATGTCAGACAGTGCTACTCTTCACTCTATTTTTTGTTCTTGTTGAGAAAGAGTCCGCTCTGTCACCCAGGCTGGAGTGCAACAGCGTGATCTCAGCTCACTGCAACCTCTGCCTCCTGGGTTCAGGTGATTCTCCTGCCTCAGCCTCCCGAGTAGCTGGAATTATAGGCGCATGCCACCACGCCTGGCTAATTTTTGTATTTTTAGTAGAGACAGGGTTTTGCCTTATCAGGCTGGTCTCAAACTCCTGACCTCAGTTGATCCGCCCGCCTCAGCTGCCCAAAGTGCTGAGATAACAGGCGTGAGCCACGGCGCCTGGCCTAATATTTTTCATTTTAGAAAAGGTAGTTATTTTAGGCAGGCATGGTGGCTCACACCTGTAGTCCCAGCACTTTGGGAGGCTGAGGTGGGTGGATCACTTGAGGCCAGGAGTTCGAGACCAGCCTGGCCAACATGGCAAAATCCCGTCTCTACTAAAGATACAAAAATTAGCTTGTCGCGGTGGTGCCCACCTGTAATCCCAGCTACTTGGGAGGGTTAGGCATGAGAATTGCTTGAGCCCATGAGGTAGAGGCTGCAGTGAGCCAAAATTGCACCACCGCATTCCAGCCTGGGCGACAGAGTGAGACCCTTCCTAAAAAAAAACAAAACGTAGTTATTTTAATAAAAATATGTTAACATGTGATAGGTTTTTTGTTCTTTGTAAATGAATTCATATTTTTTTATTTTCTCTATTTTAATTTCTAATGTGATAAATACTGGCAGATACAACCCACATAAAGAAAAACCCTTTGGGATTCCTAGTTTTTAAGTTTGTAAAGGGGTCCTCAGATCAAAAGTTCAAGAACCAGTGTTCTAAATGATAGCATACTACTAGTATTACTAGTAGAATTACTGTAATAAGAATAATTACTGAGTAATATTTCAATCTGCATACACTTGTATGATCACACTTGTGGTTTAATAGTCTTTCTGTGCACTAGAATTGCTATTTACAGTAGTATTAAAATAGAACTTATTGGAAAATATATCTATGCCGACAGTGTAAAAGTTTTTGAAAAAAGTTAGTAATTTATTGTATTATTTAGTGACCACATTAATAGGAGAGGTTTCTAGTGGTCCTTAAATAAAAATTACAAGAATGCTAAATCAAAAATTTCAGCCAGAATCCAGCGATTCCAGACTAACCAGCTATAATATGTATGTGTTAAATAAAAGTCAAAACATGTAGAGTGTAGTAAAGGTAAAAGAAATGCAGCAAGCCTGGCCAGCATAGTGAAACCCTGTCCCTACTAAAAATCCAAAAAATATTAACCTGGTATGGTGGTGTGTGCCTGTAGTCCAGGCTACTCGGGGAGGCTGAAGCAGGAGAATCTCTTGAACCCAGGAGGCAGAGGTTGCAGTGAGCAGAGATTGTGCCACTGCACTCCAGCCTGGCGACAGAGCAAGACTCTGTCTCAATTTAAAAAACAAACTAACAAACAAACAAAAAAAAACCGGTCTCTGTGGCTCACGCCTGTAATCCTAGCACATTGGGAGGCCGAGGTGGGCGGATCACCTGAGGTCAGGAGGCGAGACTAGCCTGGCTAACATGGTGAAACCCCGTCTGTACTAAAAGTACAGAAATTAGCCGGGCGTGGTTGAGGGCGCCAGTAGTCTCAGCTACTCGGGAGGCTGAGGCAGGAGAATCGCTTGAAACCGGAAGGCGGAGGTTGCAGTGAGCCGAGATCGCGCCACTACACTCCAGTCTGGGCGAAGGAGCGAGACTTTGTCTCAAAAAAGAAAAAAAGAAATGCAGCAAAGCTAGTCATTCTGTTATCTTTACCTTAAATCAGTGGCTATAAATGTAAATATTTACAAAAAAAAAGTCTTCTAACCAGGAAAACTACCAAAATGCTTAATTACATTTCTAATAATCCAGCCACTGGTTCCTAACTGGGAGCTTTTTCACCAGCTGCTTCCTCCCTTCACCATTTGTGTTTAAGAGACTTGACTGGGCGCGGTGGCTCACGCCTGTCATCCCAGCACTTTGGGAGGCCAAGGCGGGCGGATCACGAGGTCAAGAGATGGAGACCATCCTGGCCAACATGACGAAACCCTGTCTCTACTAAAAATACAAAAATTAGCTGGGTGTGATGGTGAAGAAGTGTAGTCCCAGCTACGCGGGAGGCTGAGGCAGGAGACTCTTAAACCCAGGAACAGAGGTTGCAGTGAGCAGAGATTGCACCACTGCACTCTGGCCTGGCAACAGAGTGAGACTCCCTCTCAAAAAAAAAAAAAAAAAAAAAAAAAGCCTTGAATCTAGAATTGTTATTTAAAGAGACAGATTGGGATTACTTATTTTAACTATTGTCTGCTTAGTCGTTTATTTAGAATTGTCTTAGTACTGTAATGATGCAAAACACAGTTTTCTTTCCTTAAACATACCTCATGGGAGAGGACAGGTTTGCTAAACTACAGCATCAGGCAGCATCTCCTTTTCTGTATGCCTGAAAGCTCACTCATTATGCCTTTAGGAAGTAAGTTTAGTACTCTGCAGTAGTAAATTTTTTATCTTTCAGAATCTTTTAAAATTAAATATTTGTTCATAACAAGCATTGAACTCTTTTTAAAGTAACTTTTCTAATAACAAATGCTCTCATTAATCATTTAAAAAGTTTTCTAACTATTACTTGTGTATGCAATTAATTATAGTCTCAATTATCTTTTTCCCTGATTTAGTCAAGGAGAAGATTGCATATGTCATATCTTTAACTGGAGACTTTTACTTTATATGAATCCAACACCAGAATAAATTTATTGTGCATTTTCTCCATAACCTAAGTTTTAACATTGAATTTTCTTTATTTTGTGTATCTAACCCATAAGCTATAATAAGGTTATATTAAATTATTCTTGTTACAGTAATGTCCTCTTTTAAGGTGAGAAGGAGCCTGTTCAGAGGAGATTGGGGTACTCATCAAAAGGATAATCTAATTTCTTTCTTTTTTTTTTTAGAGCCGGGAAATGTCATTTCAATTCTTATTTCTTCAGAGTTTTTAAAAATGGATTCACTGGTAAGTATTGACTTAAAAAATCAAAGTGCTTCTGTTCACTTATGCTTTCTTTTCCTTCAAGTATCTCAAAAATTCTGAGACACTTTATTAAAATTATTATTAATTAAAAAAACAATTAAAAAATTGTTAGTTCAAGAGTATAATTTCTTTTTTTTTTGAGACAGAGTCTCTCTCTGTCGCCCAGGCTGGAATGCAGTGGGATGATCTCAGCTCACTGCAACCTCTGCTTCCCTGGCTCAAGTGATCCTCCTACCTCAGCCTCCCTAGTAGCTTGGACTACAGGAGCATGCCACTACACCCGGCTAATTTTTCTATTTTTTATAGAGACGGGGTTTTGCTATGTTGCCCAGGCTGGTCTCGAACTCCTAATCTCAAGCAATCCACCTGCCTTGGCCTCCCAAAATGCTGTAATTACAGGTGTGAGCCACCACACACAGCCAGAATACTCCTTTTCTATATTAGCAGATGTGAAGTTTATTTATTTGACTCTTCGGGGTTTGTACTAGTCCCTGTATTCTTTTATTTTTTAAATTAAATAGAGATGGGGTGGGGTGGTCTTGTTATGTTACTCAGGCTGGTCTCAAACTCCTGGGCTCAAGTGATCCTCCTGCCTCAGCCACCTGAAGTGCTGGGATATAGGTGTGAGCCACCATGCCTGGCCAATTACCTGTATTCTTTCTACTCCTTAGCTCTTCCCCATTTAGCCCAGCTGGTATCAGTTGCTTCAGGGAAGGGTTACAGAAAAAAAGCAGAGACTAAATGAGTTTTTGAGTTTTGAAATTTTTGAAACCTTTGAATTTTGAAATCTAAGCCCTAAAGGATAATTTTTATGCTGTAAGCATAAATATTTGGAAGAATACATGATTATCCTCTCTTTACTTTTAAAGTAAATAAACATACCTCAGGTTGGAGAGAGAGAGGATGTAACGAAGAGAGCAAACCCACCATAAGTGAAAATTCTGAATTGACTGAAATTTTGTTTCTGACACCCAGGGAAAAGGAGGCTTAAAGTTCTAACTAAGTTTAATTATAAGAAGTTACAGACCCGGCACAGTGGCTCACGCCTGTAATCCTAGCACTTGGGAGAGGCCAAGGCAGGTAGATCACGAGGTCAGGAGTTCAAGACCAGCCTAGCCAACATGGTGAAACCCTGTCTCTACTAAAAATACAAAAATTAGCCAGGCGTGGTGGCGGGCACCTTGTAGCCTAGGAATGCTGAGGCAGGAGAATCGCTTGAACCCAGGAGGTGGAGGTTGCAGTGAGCTGAGATTGTGCCACAGCACTCCAGCCTGGGTGACAGAAGACTCCATCTCAGGAAAAAAAAAAAAAAAAAAAGTAGTTACATATTCTGTACACTTGAGTTTTTAGACTAAAATTTATATATACCTGCCACAATTTTAAAAGATTCATTATTATTATTTGAAATATTCTAAAGAAGGTTGAAAATAATTTTTTAGGTATGTATATATGCTGTTACAAATTTGACCTGCTGGATTGCCTTTGGAACAGTATAGATTAAGTCAAATAGGCAAATCCCAGTTAGTACCTAGCAATATATGGGTTAGACTTTTGATGAATTTTATCTTTGAAAGGTATTGCTATGACATTGTCCTACATGCTACTATTTTCAACATTTATTTTCTGTGATTTTTTAGGTTGAACAGTGTATTCAGTATTGCCACAAAAATATGAATGCCATAGTAGCTACCCCATGCAACATGAACTGTATTAATGCAAATCTTCTCACACGTATAGCTGATCTGTTCACACACAATGAAGTTGATGATTTAAAGGACAAAAAAGATAAATTTAGAAGGTAATTTCAAAAATTTAATTTTAAACCTAATATTCCTGTTAAAAGAAATATATTTGTTTCATGTAGTGAAATATTCTTTTTTTTTTTTTTTTTTTTGAGAAAAGTTTTCACTGTATTGTTCAGGCTGGAGTTCAGTGATGCAATCTTGGCTCACTGTAGCCTCAACCTCCTGAGCTCAAGTGATTCTCCTACCTCAGCCTCCGAAGTAGCTGGGACTTCAGGCGTGTACCACCGTGCCCAGCTAACTTAAAAAAAAATTAACTTTTTGTAGAGACAGGGTCTCACTTTGTTTCCCAGGCAACAAAGTTGCCCAGTTTTTGAAATTAATTTTTACTCTCTCTTTTCATTTATAGTTAGCTTATTATTATTATTTTGAGATGGTCTCTCTCTGTTGCCCAGGCTGGAGTGCAGTAGCAAGATCTTAGCCACAACTTTCACCTTCAGGCTCAAGTGATCCTTCCACCTCAGTCCAAGTAGGTGGAACCACAGGCACACGCCACCATGCAGAGCTAATTTTTGTATTTTTTGTAGAGATGGGGGTTTGCCACGTTGCCCATCCTGGTCTTGAATTCCTGGGCTCAAACGATCCAACCGCCTTGGCCTCCCAAAGTGCTGGGATTACAGGTGTGAGCCACCATGCCTGGCCAAAATACTCTATTTTTAGAATATATTTAGAAATATATTTCTATTTTATTTTAAATGAAGTAAGTAAAGTGAAGTAAAATTTATCCAGAGCCAATGGCTCAAGATAAAAATTAGTAATTAGTTACTTTGTATAATGGACATATGAATATATAGTGATAGTGAATTATGTTAATTATGAAGATACTACTGAAGAGGCTGAGGTGGGATAATTACTTGAGGCAGGTGTTCAAAGCTGTAGGGCACTGCTGTTATCCCTGTGAATAGCCACTGCATTCCAGCCTGGGCAATATAGTGAGACCCTTTTCTAAAAAACTAAAAATTATTAAAACATACCTTAGATAAAGGGAAAAGTGGTATGAAATGAGGTCAGCAGTGGTTATATCATTTATGGGCTGTTTAGGTCATAGCCAGGAGGATATACTTTAGGTGTGAATGGAAGCAGGGGAGTGACGTGATCTGATTTGTTTTTAAGAGACCATTTTGGTTGCTATGTGGAGAATAGATGTTAGGGATTTAAGAAGCAAGGAGACCTGTTCAGAGGCTGGTGTAGTAGTCTGTTGAGAAATGAAAGGGTTTGCACTAGGGTAGAAACAGCAGAGCTGGAAAGAAGTAGATGGACTCAGTTGTTAGATTTATGAATGTAATGATGTGGGAAGAGAGAGGATTCCAGGATAATTATTAGGTTTTCAGTTTGAGTAACTAAGTGGACGGTAGTGCTATTAATGGAGAAAGGAAACATTGGGAGGGGAAGGAATGGGGTAAGGGAAATCAAGGATAGATTTAGGTCTTTTTGAGATTATTTAACATACTTCTTGGACATTCAAGTAGGATGACAAGTAGATACCTGGGTATATTAGTCTGGAGTTTAGGTCAAAGGTCAGGACTTAAAATAGAAATTTAAGAGTAGATGAGATTTGAAACCATGGAACTGGATGAGACCATACTTTTTTTGTATGTCCTGTTCAATAAATCTTTGCCTCCCTAAAAGTGGTGAAGACATTGTCCTATGTTTTTCTGTTATTCATCTTGAATTAATTTTTTTATATGGTATGAGGTAGGGGTCAAGGTTCATTTTCTTTTTTTCTGAAATAGATATCTAGTTGACACAATACCATATGTTAAAAAGACCATCCTTTCCCCCACTGAATTGCAGTGGTACGTTTACTATATGTTTCTGAATTGTCCTTTTTGTTCTGTTGATTTCTTTGTCTATCCTTGTATCAGTAGCACACTGTCACACTGTCTTTTTCTTTTTGAGACAGAGTTTCACTCTTGTCACCCAGGCTGGAGTGCAATCATGAGATCTCAGCTCTCTGCAACCTCCGCCTCCCAGGTTCAAGCAATTCTGCCTCAGCCTCCCAAGTAGCTGGGATTATAGGCACCCACCACCACACCCAGCTAATTTTTGTATTTTTAGTAGAGATGGGGTTTCACCATGCTGGCCAGGCTGGTCTCAAACTCCTGACCTCAGGTGATCCACCCACCTTGGCCTCCCAAAGTGCTGAGATTACAGACATGAGCCACTACACCCAGGCAACACACTGTCTTAATTATGATAGCCTTATAATAATTTTTGGCATCTGGTAATTTAAATTCTCAAGTTTTGCCTATCTTCAAGATTGTAGTGTTCTCTATTAAGTTTTTGGCATTTCTATATAAATTTGATAATCAGCTTACCCATTTTCTCTTTCTCACAAACACATAAACATGCTAGAATTTGGGATTCATGTAATCTGTAGATCAATTTAGGAAGATTTAACGTTTTAATAATACTGTGTCTTTCAATCCATGAATATGGTATAACCTTCCATTAATTTGAATTTATTTCACCAATGTCTTGTAGTTTTCAGTGTAGAGATATTTTTCCTTTTTTTTATTTATTTTATTTTAATTTTTGAGACAGGGTTTTGCTCAGTCACCCAGGCTGGAGTGTAGTGGTACGTACAGTCATGGCTTACTGCAGCCTCAAACTCCTGGGCTCAAGCATCTTCCCACTTTGACCTTCCAAAGTTTTGGAATTACAGGTGTGAGCCACCATACCCAACCTCCTTTTTAAAATTAAACTTATTCCTAGGTATTTAATATTGTTGGTGCTATTGTAAGTGCTACTCTAATTTATTTCATTTTTTAATTGTTAGCAAGATAGTATTGATAAAAGCTACCGAATATTTAGATTCACCAGAGGAGAAGTAGCCAGTTAAGAGCCTGAGAAGGAGGAGCCAGTGAAGTAGAAAGGAAGGCAGAAGGAAAGAAAGTTTCCAAAGGAAGATGATGATTAAGTGACCAAATATGTGGAATGCTGCTATCACATAGAGTAAGATGGGGACAGAAATGTGACCAAGTGGATTTAGAAAACTTTTTTCCAGATGTTTTACTTTGAATGATTGCTGAAAAAATTGGCAGTATCTATTAGGGATAGGTAGGCTCAAGAGAGGATTTTTTGTTTTTTTAGGAAGGGAGATACTAGATTATGTTTCTATGATCAGAATGATCCATTAGGAATAAATTAATAATTCAGAGGATTATTCAAGAATTTAATCCTGGCTGGTGGCAGTGGCTCACGCCTGTAATCCCAGCACTTTGGGAGGCTGAGGTGGGTGGATCATGAGGTCAGGAGATCGAGACCATCCTGGCTAATACAGTGAAACCCCGTCTCTACTAAATATACAAAAAAAAAATTAGCCGGGCGTGGTGGTGGGTGCCAGTAGTCTCAGCTACTCAGGAGGCTGAGGCAGGAGAATGGCGTGAGCCCGGGAGGCAGAGCTTGCAGTGAGCCGAGATCGTGCCACTGCACTGCAGCCTAGCAGAGTGAGACTCCGTCTCAAAAGAAAAAAAAAAGTTTAATCCTTAAGGGGAATGAGACAGAGAGGAATTATCCAAGAGCTAAATAATTGAAAACAGGAATGGAATTCTAAATCCAGATTTGACTTTTAATAACAGAAGACATTACACAAGGAAAAATGGAGACAGGTAGGATATACATTTAGAATTAAAGACATGCTTAGAAGACTCAACTTCAGTTATATTATGCATAATAACAATTAACATTTATTGAATGCTTAACACTATATCTAGTACTCTTTAAAAACATCACTTAACCCTCATAAAACTTTATGAGATTGGACATACTAACCACACTTTATAGCTGAGAAAACAAGGTTCAAAGAGGTTAAGTAGTTGCTAAAGATCATATATCTAGTTATTGGTAGGCCTGGGTTGTTAAATTCTCAAAATCTTTAATGTGGGATATTCCAGTAACAAAGGACTAAAAGAGGCCAGGCAAGGTGGTGCAAGCCTGTAATCTCAGGACTTCGGGAGGCCAAAGCAGGAGGATTACTTGAAGGCCATAAGTCTGAGGCCAGCCTGGGCAACATAGCCAGCCCCAATCTCTACAGATTTTTTTTTTTTTTTTTTTTTAATTAACTGAGTGTGGTGGCACACAGTAGTCCTAGCTACTTGGGAGGCTGATGTGGGAGATGACCTGAGCCCAGGAGTTTGAGGCCCAGGAGTCTGAGGCAGCATTGCACTCCAGCCTGGGTGATGGAGCAAGACCCTGTCTCTAACAAAATAAAATAAGGCCGGACGCGGTGGCTCACGCCTGTAATCCCAGCACTTTGGGAGGCCAACGCGGGTGGATCACGAGGTCAAGAGATCAAGACTATCCTGGGCAACATGGTGAAACCGCGTCTCTACTAAAAATACAAAAAATTTGCTGGGCGTGGTGGTGCACGCCTGTAGTCCCAGCTACTTGGGAGGCTGAGACAGAAAAATCGCTTGAACCCAGAAGGCAGAGGTTGCAGTGAGCAGAGATCGCACCGTTGCACTCCAGCCTGGGCAACACAGTGAGACTCCATCTCAAAAAATAAATAAATAAATAAATACAATTTAAAAATGACTAAAAGATAGCTATTTATCAATCTTATTTTTTATGAGAAAATAGATGATTGATTGATCAAGCAGTTTTCATCAGAACTGCTTAATTTTATTTACTTAGATAATGATAAACTGTTGTTTATTTACTTAGAACACTAAAAATGTGTTACAAACTCCCAAAGAGAGCCACTAAGGATTTATTAATCTTATTTTACAAATGCACAGATTGGTTTGTTTATTTTCATCATTATAAAGTAAATGTAGAAAATTAATATTTTGATCATTTGTTGTTAATAGCAAACTTTTTTGTAAGAAGATTGAAAGACTGTTTGATCCTGAGTACTTGAATCCAGATTCTCGGAGTAATGCAGCAACCTTGTATAGGTATGCTAACATGTTTTTTCTTTGATATGCTTTATAATGCAGCTATATTCTGTAATTTACTACATTTACATTCTTCTTCCTGGATGTTTTTTGTATTTTCTTTGTTTATAGATGCTGTTTGTGTAAGAAACTTTTAACAAAAGAAACAGAAAGAAGAATTCCTTGCGTTCCTGGAAAAATCAATGTGGATCGACATGGAAATATTGTCTATATTCACATAAGGTGTCGTGAAGATAAAATATATTTTCATATATATGTATTTGTTGTTGTTGTTGTTGTTGTTGTTTTGGAGACGGAGTTCTACTCTGTCACTCAGGCTGGCATGCAATGGCGTGGTCTTGGTTAACTGCAACCTCCCCCTCCCAGGTTCAAGTGATTCTCCTGCCTCAGCCTCCTGAGTGGCTGGGACTACAGGTGCGTGCCACGACACCCAGCTAATTTTGTATTTTTAGTAGAGATGGGATTTCACTATGTTGGCCAGGCTGGTCTCGAACTCCTGACCTCATGATTCACCCACCTCAGCCTCCCAAAGTGCATATTTATAAAAATATAACTACTTTTATAAGGAATGGGATAACATCTTTTTTGCGTGTGATCCAACTTTCATTTAGAAAAATACTTTCAAAACAAGGTAGTTGTTAGTACATTTTATTTACTGGGTAAATGTCATAATGTTTTAAACATTAAAATGATAAAAAAGATTGTATGTTAATCTTGAAAGGTATTCTGGTTAGTGCCTTTAAAATGCTGTCTTTTCACTAACAGATTTTAGTTATCTGTACAAATGTTATATTGAATTTTACAAGAGAACCAAATTTACTTTCTGGTAAATTTTGGTGGGGAAAATTGTCTTTAGCGTTGTATTTTCTGTCATCTATTTGTTCTTCATACTTTGTCAGTATTTCATTAATATATAGGCTGGGCGCTGTGGCTTACACCTGTAATCCCAGCACTTTGGGAGGCCAAGGCAGGTGGATCACCTGTGGTCAGGAGTTCGAGACCAGCCTGACCACTGTGGTGAGACCCTGTCTCTACTAAATACAAAAAACTAGTCGGGCATGGTGGCAGACGCCTGTAGTCTCAGCTACTTGGGAGGCTGAGGCAGGGGACTCACTTGAACCCAGGAGGCGGAGGTTGCAGTGAGCCGAGATCATGCCACTGTACTCCAGCCTGGCGACAGAGCAAGACTCTGTCTCAGAAAACTAAATAAATAAAATAAAAATTAGCCGGACATGGTGGTGCACACCTGTAACCCCAGCTACTTGGGAGACCAAGGCAGGAGAATCGCTTGAGCCCAGGAGGCGGAGGTTGCAGTGAGCTGAGATCACGCCATTGCACTCCAGCCTGGACAACACAAGTGAAATTCCATCTCAAAACAGTAAAATAAATAAATACATAATACGTATTTCTCTTTGTGTTCAAAACAAGTTCTCATTCTGAGTTGAGGGTGGGTGTTGTAACTTGGTATAATGTCTCAGGAGGCAGAAACCTCAAAATGTGTATTCTTTGACAACATCCTTCATCCAGTATCATTCAGGCTGAAACGCAGTGGTGTGATCATAGCTCACCGCAGCCTTGAACTCCTGGGCTCAAGAGATCTTCTTGCCTGTATTCTCAGCATTTTGGGAGGCTGAGGTGAGAGGATTACTTGAGGGCCAGGAGTTTGAGACCAGCCTGGGCAATATAGCCAGACCCCATCTCTACAAAAAAAATTAAAAATTAGCTGAGCATGGTAATCCTAGCTAGGAGTCTGAGGCAGGAGGATCATGTGATCCCGGGAGTTTGAGGTTGCAATGAACTAGGAGCATGCCACTGAACTGAAGTCTGGACGACAGAGCAAGACCCTGTTTCTTAAAAACAAAGTTATAAAGTATATACATACATAAAAGTTGTTAGTGGTTAAAAAAATAGGATGTTCACTAAAACATTAATTGTGGTGTTACCTTTCAGTGATAGTATTACGGATGATTTTAATTTTCTTTTTGTTCTTTTTTCTATATTACAAATTTATAGCATGCACTGTTATGAAAGAAACCCCACAAATGTTAAATTTCATATATATATATATACACACACACACCTATTAGTAGTATGTGAAAAAGTAATTGATACTAACCTCAACATCCATTTTTATTGTTTTATTCAAAGTATTTTCCTACATGTCAGCAGTTGATGTATACTTTTTTTTTTTTTTTTTTTTTTAGAGACAGTCTTTGTTGCTCAGGCTGGAATGCAGTGGTGCGATCATAGCTCACTGCAGCCTTGAACTCCTGGACTCTCAAGGCTCCCATATCAGCCTCCTGAGCTGGGACCATGGGTGCGCACCACCATGCCTGGCAACCTGGCAATTGTGTGTGTGTGTGTGTGTGTGTGTGTGTGTGCGCGCGCGCGTGCGCACAGGGTTTCACTGTGTTGCCAAGGCTGGTCTTCAACTACTGGCGCAGGCCTCAAGCAGTCCTCCCACTTCAGCCTCTCAAAGTGTTAGGATTACAGGTGTGAGCCACCATTCCTGGCAGATGTATACATTTAAAAAATTGTTTTTAAATTAATTTTTTTTTGAGATAGAGTCTCACTCGGTCGCCCAGGCTGGAGTGTAATGGCGCAATCTTGGCTCACTGCAACCTCCACCTCCCGGGTTCAAATGATTCTTCTGCCTCAGCCTCAGCCTCCCGAGTAAACCTCTCTGACCTAAAATTACTTTTAGAACAAATGTGCCTGTGTAATTTGTAATAACATCATGACATTTTATTTTTGAGCTAAGCACAAAGCCGGCAAAGTTAGAAAAGACTGAAATAAAGACTTAAAAGAATCAGGTCTATAATCCCAGTAGTTTGGGAGGCTGAGTCAGGAGGACTGCTTCAGGGCAGGAGTTTAAGACTGGCCTGGGCAACATAGCGAGGCCCCCTTCTCTACAAAAAATTTTTTCTCTTAGCCAGGTGTAGGTTTGGCACAGTAGCTCATGCCTGTAATCCTAGCACTTTGGGAGGCTGAGGCGGGTGGATCACCTGAGGTCAAGAGTTCGGGATGAGCCTGGCCAACGTGGTAAAACCCCGTCTCTACTAAAAATACAAAAATTAGCCAGGCATGGTGGCATGCACATGTAATCCCAGCTACTCGGGAGGCTGAGGCAGGAGAATCGCTTGAACCCGTCAGGGCAGAGGTTGCAGTGAGCCAGTATCATGACACTTCACTCCAGCCTGGGCAAAAGAGTGAAACTGGGTCTAAAAAAAAAATATTAGCCAGGTGTGATGACACATACCTGTAATCCCAGGTACTCAGGAGGCTGAGGTGGGAGGATCACTTGAACCAAGGAGTTTGAGGTTGCCAATAAACTATGATGATTGCACCACTGCACTCCAGGCTGGGTGACAGAGTATGACCCTGTCTCAAAAACAAAACAAAACAACAACAACAACAAAAAAAACAAACTTGAGTTGCATATGACCATAGCAAATATGGTTTTGAGCCTTTGCTATTTTTTAACTTTATATTATTTAATTAAAAAATCTATATTACCAAGACCTGATTGTATATTCTGTATCGCTCAATTACTAAAAAATACTTGAAAATAGTGTAAAATACTAATACGTTAATGAAATGTACAAATACATTAATGATTCTAATGTCTAGAATCATATGCATTTAGAATAAAGCTTCCATTTAACATATGCCTAATTCCCAACTGTTGGCCTGTTCAAACTATATTTAATTTGTAATCCTGTATCTAGCTTTGCAAAATAATTTGATATTCAAATAATTCATACCTTTTCCTGTTGTCCACCAAATATACAAACCCTGTCTCTACTGAAAATACAAAATTAGCCGGGTGTGGTGGCACACGCCTGTAATCCCAGCTAGTTGGGAAGCCAAGGCAGGAGAATTGCTTGCATCCTGGAGGTGGTGGTTGCAGTGAGCCAAGATCATGCCATTGCACTCCAGCCTGGGCAACAAGAACAAAACTCCATCTCAAAAAAGATAATAAATAAATAAAGCAAATCATTTATGTCACTTTCTTGTAAAATTGAGGCTCTTTCCCCAGAGATAAGACATGGGATGTTCATGAGTATTTGAATAGTCTTTTCGAAGAATTAAAATCTTGGAGAGATGTATACTGGCGATTGTGGGGAACAATCAACTGGCTGACTTGTTCAAGATGTTATCAGGTAAGTTTTTTTTTAGTATCCTGCTCTGCAAATATTGAGAGCAATATTCTTTTGATATCTGCTGTTTAATCAATGTATTTAAACGTGTTTGGACAATATCCAACATCTGTTTAAAGAAACTAGTGGCAGCTGGGCATGGTGGCTCATGCCTGTAATCCCAGCACATTTAGAGGCCGAGGCAGGCAGATCGTTTTGGCCCAGGAGCTCAAGACCAGCCTGGGCAACATAGTGAGACTCCATCTCTTAAAAAAATAAAACTAGGCCTGGTGCGGTGGTTCACGCCTGTAATCCCAGCACTTTGGGAGGCTGAGGTGGGTGGATCACGAGGTCAGGAGATCAAGACCATCCTGTCTAACATGGTGAAACCCCATCTCTTGTAAAAATACGAAAAATTAGCCGGGTATGGTGGCACGTGCCTGTAGTCCCAGCTATTTGGGAGGCTGAGGCAGGAGAATCACTTGAACCTGGGAGGCAGAGGTTACAGTGAGCCAAGATTGCGCCACTGCCCTCTAGCCTGGGCGACAGAGCAAGACTCTATCTCAAAAATAAAATAAAATAAAAAATAAAACTAGTGGCAAAAGCAAGGGTGCTGCTAAATGTTTTTTGCATCTGGCTTCATATCTCTTGACATGTTTCTTCTTTCTCTTTTTCTTTTTTTTTATTTCCATTCCTTAAACAATCAAAGACTTGTTGAATTTTTAGAAAAGTAACATGTTTTGGCCGGGCATGATGGCTCACGCCTGTAATCCCAGCACTTTGGGAGGTCGAGACAGGTGGATCACTGGAGTTCAGGAATTCGAGACCGGCCTGACCGACATGGAGAAACCCCATCTCTACTAAAAATACAAAATTAGCCAGGCGTGGTAGTGCATGCCTGTAATCCCAACTACTCAGGGTGCTGAAGCGGGAGAATTGCTTGAACCCGGCAGGCAGAGGTCGCGGTGATCCGAGATTGCACCATTGCACTGCAGTCTGGGAAGGAGGGAAACTCCATCTCAAAAAAAAAAAAAAAAACCTCACTGGTTTTAAGTGATCAAATCCCAGTTTTTCAATGAAAACAATTATATAAAAAAAGTCCTTATTGCCTTCACTTGTTTCCAGCCAAACTATTTTCTCTGATGTTCTATACATTTCTATAGAAATTCAGAAGCACCTTTGCAGATAGGATGCTATTGATGTGTGCCTTTGTTGTTATAACAATTTTGTTCCCAAAAAGTTTTTGTTTTTTATTAATGTTTATAATAAAAGCATAAGAAAACTTGCTATTTGTAGGAACCTATAATAAACCCTTTTATGGAATAAATAGGTTTTTCTAAGTCACACTCATTCCTAATTAATCTTATGTAGAAATGTAGCATTCTCGACATATAATTTCTTTTGAATCCCTGAAGTTTTCCTGTCCTCAGTACTTTTCCTCTCTCATTTGCGTGATGATTTTCAATAGAGGGAAGGAAGAACAGCCTGTCAGAATCTTCAGATTGGGATTTTAAACTGTTTAAGGTCCCACTCGATGGGTTCTACATTACCACAATTTTAAAAAGGTTTGTTGAAGTATTATATACAGTAAAATTCATCCTTTTTGTGACCTTCGACAATGCATACAATTGTATAACTACCTCTGCAATCAAAGCATGTAACACTTACATCATCCTAAAAGAAATTTCTTTGTGCCCCTCTGTAGTCAATTCATTCCCCCACCCTAGCCTCTGGTAACCACTGGTCTGTTTATATATATTTAGTTTTGCCTTTTCCAGAACGTCATATAAGTAGAATCATATAGCATTTAGCTTTTTGAATCTAGCTTCTTTCACTTCGAAAAATGGATATAAAATCTATTCATGATGTTGTTTCATAAATTAGTTTGTTATTTTTTATGGCTAAGTAGTAATCTGTTGTATGACTATATCACAGTATGTTCAGACATTCACCAGGTGGAGGATGTTTGTAGTGTTCTAGTGTGGGGCCATTATGAAGAAAGCTGCTATAAACATTTTCATACAGGTTTTCCTGTGAACATAGGATTTTATCTCTTGGATGTATTTATTTCTCTCTCTTTTTTTTTTTCTTGAGATGGAGTTTCACTCTTTTTGCCTAAGCTGGAGTGCTATGGCGCCATCTTGGCTCACTGCAACCTCCACCTCCCAGGTTCAAGTGATTCTCCTGCCTCAGCCTCCCAAGTAGCTGAGATTACTGGCACACGCCAACACACCCGGCTAATTTTTTGTATTTTTAGTAGAAATGGGGTTTCACTGTGTTAGCCAGGATGGTCTTGAACTCATGACCTCAGGTGATCTGCCTGCCTCGGCCTCCCAAAGAACTGGGATTACAGGCCTGAGCCACTACGCCTGGCCTCTCTGCTTTCTTATTACCTAGGAGTAGGATTGCTGGTTTGTGTGGTGGTTTAACACTCGCCGTGCCTAACGGTTTTCCAAAGTCGTAGAATCATTTTGCATTTCTACCAGCTACGTATGAGAGTTCTAGTTGCCCCACATCTCAGTAGCAATTGATATTGTCAGGTTTGGATTTTTTTGTTAATCCAATAAGTATGTAAAGGTCCTCCTCACAATCAGAGTGTCACTTATAATCAAGGATATCAAGCTTCTAAAATCTGACTTGCTCAACATGTCAGAATGCGGAAACTTTGAGAGATTATTTTCCTCTCCTTTACAGCAAATTGAATATTGATTGATATTGAATATTTATTATAGAGCTCATAAACTCATAAAATAGTTTGTATGCAGAATATTGTTTATAAGAGAATATGCACCTTATAGTTTTTATAAGTTCTCAAATTTTTAAAATTAAAAACCATTATGTGAACATCATAATTGAAACTAACACTAAAATTTCTGAATTATAGACAACTAAAAATTCTGAATTATAGACTATTCTTTAATGCATTTATGTTAAAGATCAGTGCTTATCAAATCTCAGCAACTTCAGTACATCATAATATAAATAGAAAAAACAGATCAGTGCTTAGAATTGTTAATATTGTGTTTTTATTTGAATTATCTTACTAACTTGTTTTTTTTAACCTGTTCTCACTCAGAGTCCCTCCTCCCCTGACAGGACCCTATTCAGGGTTTCCCTTCTTAAAGTCTCCCCGAGTGAGGAACTCTCTTAACAAGGGCCCGCTCCTGGTGCGATGCTATAGCTTTTCATCCCATCTCAGAGCCCCCCCGAAAAAGAAACAAGTGATCAGAGTACCAGTCAGGGTACCTCCCAAAAGCCCAGCGATCTCCCCTCCATTCCAGTCCAAGGTATCACTTTTTCACCTTTTCTGGTCCTTTCCCCGACAGGGATTAATGGTATTACCCATTCAGGTCTTTCTTCACCCCAGGCCTTGTGGGACCGCCCTTAATCATCCAGTGGTACTGCCCCCTTTTAGGATACACCACTGCCACGCACACAGAATCTCCACCCAGAAGCAATGACATCTGGGGTCTTTCTCCAGTCCCCTGGCATGGTATTTCTTACAAACTTTCTACCTCCCACTGGCTAATGGAATTGCCCTCCCAGTGGCTCCCCCACCCATGACGCAAAAGCCCAACATCCCCTTCCTTTCTTTCCAGATAAAATGGTTTTGCCTTCTCAAGGTCTCCTGCCTTCAAAACCCAACATTATCATCACCCACCAATGGTGCCCCCTGCACAGGCCCAAAAGTCTTGTCCCCTCTAGATCTGAGTAAGATATCATCTACTCAAGGATGCTCTCCCTAGCCCACAAGGCTAACAGAATCCAACCTTCAGAGCCCCACAGTATCTCTGAATCCAATAATTTCACCACTCAGAGCCTCAGTTTCCCTCTCCAAACCAACTTCTGGGACTCCGGGTCCATCCCAACCAACCTTTTCTCAGAGCTGGTGGCATAACCTCTCTCTACCAGCCAGCCCCCAGCTGCCTAACCCAGTGGTCTTTCCCATCGCAAGCAGCACCTGTGTCCACTGAAACTCCACTTAGACAGTGCTTGCACCATGTTCTTTTTTTTCTTCTTCTTTTTTCCCGAGATGGGATCTTGCTACATTGCCCAGGCTGGCCTCGAATTCCTAGGTTTAAGCAGTCCTTCTGCCTCAGCCTCCCTAGTAGCTGGAGTGACAGGTGTGTACCATCACACCTGGCCCTATTTTACCAACTTATAAACAATTGAAACCTGATGGTTAATTTGACAATTAAACCTTGATAAGCTTTTATCAAAGTTTTCAAAGCCAATGATTCAAAGTTACGTCATAGTTTTTATTAATACTGATGCTAAATATTTACCTTAAAAATGCATCAAGGGACCAGGCATGGTGGCTCATGCCTGTAATCCCAGCACTTTGGGAGACCAAGGCAGGCGGATCACCTGATGTCAAAAGTTCAAGACCAGTCTGACCAACATGGCGAAACGCTGTCTCTACTAAAAATAGAAAAATTAGCCCGGTATGGTGGTGTGTGCCTGTAATCCCAGCTACTCGGCAGGCTGAGGCAGGAGAATCGCTTGAATCTGGGAGGTGGAGGTTGCAGTGAGCCGAGATGGCACCACTTCACTCCAGCCTGGGCAATAGAGCGAGATTCCGTCTCAAAAAAAAATGCATCAAGGAATAACCAAATGAAGCAAAATTTTATTTTCTTTGGAAAACATTTGAGGTGATTGGTCAATTGTAAAATTGAATGTATATCAAGATCAGTTTAATTCATCTGAATTTTGCTTAAGGTGATTTCATTTTTTGCTCTCTAATAGCTTTATTCAGGTGGAATTACACGCCATGAAATTTACTAATTTTATTTTTTTATTTTTATTTTTTAAGTTAGGTTGTGTTCAGAATTTACTCTTTTTAAATCTGCAGTTCACTTTTTTTTTTTGTAAATTTAGAGTTGTACAGTCATCACCATCATCCAATTTTAGCACATTTCTATCACCTCAAAAAGATCCCTCGTGCCCATTTGCTGCTATTCCACATTATAACCTTCCACCCCTGGCAACCACTGATCTATTTTGTGTCTGTATAGATTGGCTTTTTCTGCATATTTCGTATAAATGGAACATATAATATTTGGTCTTAAGTATTTTTGAAATGTATAATTTTGTTGTGGAAATAGTAGTTGATTTTATCTATTTCTTTCTTAGGCCTTTCTCTGTATTGAATTTTCACATTGTCAGTACCACTCAGAAACAGTGGTTTATCCTACTGCAGCAAGTTCATTGAATTCTGTTGGCACTGGAATTTATCCCTGTTGTAACCAAAAGATTCTTCGGTTTGATCCTACTCAGCTTACAAAGGTGAATTTTGAATATTGCTCTTTTGTAGCTACAGTTTTTAAAGTATAACAGTAATACATTAATGTATAAAAGACTTCCAACAATACATAAATAAGTATAGGAAGAAGTTCCTCTTTATAACACTCTCCCATTTTCCATCTCTTCTTAGAGATAATCACTGTTAATGGTTTCCTTTCAGACCTTCTTTTGTACCTTTCAGGCACAAATTATATTTTTTTTTGTTTTTTGGAGGTTTTTGTTTTTTGTTTTTTGAGATGGGGTCTCCCTCTGTCGCCCAGGCTGGAGTGCAGTGGTGCCATCTCGGCTCACTCCAGCCTCTGCCTCCCAGGCTCAAACAATCCTCCCACCTCAGCCTTCCGAGTAGCTGGGACTCCAGGCACACGCCACCATACTCAGTAATTTTTTGTATTTTTGTTAGAGACGGGGTTTCGCCATGTTGCCCAGGCTGGTCTCGAACTCATGAACTGAAGCGATCTACCTGCTTTGGCCTCCCAGAGTGCTGGGATTACAGGTGTGAGCCGCCACACCCAGACTTATATATGATTTTTTGTTTTGGAAACCAGATCATACTAATAATATTCTGTAATTTGCCTTTTTTACTCAACAATGTAACTAGGGTATCTTTCTGTGCTATTTTATTTAACTGCTGTATAATATTCCAAGCTATGTATATATCACAATTTAACCATTCTCCTATTAATGAACATTTAGGTGGTTTCTAGACTGATGGTATTACTGTGTTGCAGTGAATATCCTTGCACATATATATTGATGCAATGTGTGAGTATTGCTATAGGTTAGATTCTCTGATCACAAACACTTTTGAAAATGTTCTGTAATTAAATGTCATGTGTGAATGAAAGGAACCTAAAGCTCTTTATCATCATCCACACAAAAATACTTACAAAGCACCAAAGATGTGCCATACAATGTGCAAGGTGGAGGATAGCATGTAAAATTGGATCATTTATGCCCTTGTGGAACTTATAGCTGAGGCAGTAATACCAAAAGGAAAAAAAGCACCCAAATAAATGTTTGAAGACACATACAGGGCCCTAAATGTCTATAATAGGCTGGTATCATTCAGCCATAGACGTCAAGGAAATCCTCAAAGGAGTTGGCATTAAGTTGAGATCTGAAGGATTCATAGGAGTATGTGAGGTGAAGAGGAAGGGAAAGAGTGTTCTAGTCAGAACAGCAAGGTCAGAAGGAACACAGTGAGTAAAAGAGACTGACAACCTGAGGCTGTCATAGAAAACATGCATAGTTCAAGACAAGTCTGGAGAGGTAGGTAGGTGTCAGTCCATGCTGGAGCAGGATGTCGTAAGCCATGTTCAAGTTTTTCTTTTATCTCCATTTTGAAAAGATCAGTTGCAGTGTGGAGAATGCACACTTGAGGGGTAGTCAGTGGAATCACGTACAAAAGGAAGTTATCATAGTAGTCTTAGAGAGAGATGATGGTACCAGAGCAGTGAAGATTAAGAGAAGTGGATGAATTTAATATTTAAGAGATGAAACTGAAATTATCTGACAGATTGTACTGCAGAGGGAGAGGGGGAAGGATGACTCAGTTTCTTGTTGGTGCTACTGGATAGCTGGTGGTGCTATTCACTGAAGAGGAAGCAGCAGACGGAAATCAGGTTTTGAGAGACTCATGAGTTCTGTTTGGATATTTTGAGTTTGAGGTGCTTTCTGAGATAACCAGACAGAGGCCGTTAGATATATGAGTTTTGGAGCTCAGACAAGTGGTTAGGCTGGAGATAATAACATAAGTTTTCCTGCAATAGATGATAGTTAAACAGCAGGTATAGGTGAGCATATGAAGAGCAGAGGGAAACTACAGCTATGGCTGGATGAAGCAGCATGAGCCTGCAAAGGAGAATGGTCAGGGGCAGCCAGAATGATAGGAGAAAAATTGAGGATGTTGAGGGAGTAATATGAAAGAAAGAGGAGCGGACTGTGGTGCCTAGTATGGCTAAGAGGTCAAATAAAATAATGAAAGAACTGTGTCCTTTGGCCTTAGTGACAGGGAATTCATAGGTGTGAAGAGCTGTTTTGGTGGAGTGCTAGATCCAGAAGCCAGGTTTGTATGGGTTGAGAAATGAGTGAGAGATTAACAAATGGGAACAGTATATATGACATCTCTTTTGGGAAATTTGAGAAAGGGAGGAGATAGATTAGTAATTTAAGTTATGAATATTTGTTTAGTGTTTTGGGGGTTGTTTTTTGTTTGTTTGTTTGTTTGAGAAGGAGTCTTACTGTTGTCCAGGCTGGAATGCAGTGGCACGATCTCAGCTCACTGCAATCTCTGCCTCCCGGGCTCAAGCGATTCTCCTGCCTCAGCCTCCCAAGTAGCTGGAATTACAGGCACGTGCCACCATGCCTGGCTAATTTTTGTATTTTTAGTAGAGATGGAGTCTCACCATATTGGCCAGGCTGGTCTCGAACTCCTGACCTCAAATGACCCGCCCATCTGAGCCCCCCAAAGTGCTGGGAATACAGGCGTGAGCCACCATGCCTGACCTTGTTTCTGTTTTGATACGAGAGAACCTTTTAAAAGTCAGTGGGAAGGATCCAGCTGAGAAGGAGAGGTTGATGGTATAAGGTGAGAAGGCAGGGTAGGGTGGGACCTTAACCACATTTAGTGGTATTAATTTCGACAAGAGAGTGGACAGCTCCTCTATTACAACAGGAGAGAAGAGTAGAATGGTTGTAGATATTAGTAAAATTGTGTTTTTATCATTTAGTTGATAACTTATTCTAATCCAATGCTTTTTCTGTTCTCTAAAAAGTAGAAGATTAAGCCATCCACTAAGAATAAGGGGGAAAAGGGAAGGTTCCAAGGTTTGAGGGAAGTATGGAAGGTTTGAAATAGTATTTTGAAAAATAGAAGAGTGAATTTTCCAGAGAAAATGTATATTGCCAGGAAGTTTGAGAGCTCACTGGAGATTGGCAGTCGTAAGTTCACAATATAATTCATCATGCCTGTTTATATCACTCTCTCCAGTAACCCTTGGCTGCATGAGTACAGGCAGGGAGAAAATGGGTAGTTGAGTTCATCTAGAGTTAGGATTTTGCCAGATGGGGATGATGAAATTTAGGGGCAAGGAATCTGGGATATTGGCGTGAATGTTACTGAATGATGGGTCATGGAATTTAAACTGGATTCATTTTCTTGTATTTGCAATCCGTTACCAACTTTGATTACTTAAAAGTTTTATCAGTGAGGTAATAGATTACTTACATAACATTTATTCTTAAAGTTTTAGTTATACATTTTATAAACAAAGATACTTAAATTGGGCATGAGACGTTAAGCAAAATTAGATTAGCTTTGCTAGACCCAAGATATTTCATTAATTCATCATTACTATTATGTTTTTTTCAGTAACATGATTTTTTAGTCTTTACATTTCTTTCTAACCACATTAATTTTTAACCTCATTAATTTGTAACCACAAATTTACATTTGTGGTTAGTTTGTTTCCATTTTAGCTATCACATTTCCACATCGTTTGGAGCAAAATATATTTCTTTGTAGGCATCTTTAAAAAAATATATCGGCTGGGCGTGGTGGCTCACGCCTGTAATCCCAGCACTTTGGGAGGCTGAGGCGGGCGGATCATGAGGTCAGGAGATCAAGACCATCCTGGCTAACACAGTGAAGCCCCTTCTCTACTAAAAATACAAAAAATTAGCTGGGCGTGGTGGCGGGCGCCTATAGTTCCAGCTATTCAGGAGGCTGAGGCAGGAGAATGGTGTGAACCTGGGAGGTGGAGCTTGCAGTGAGCCAAGATCACGCCACTGCACTCCAGCCTGGGTGACAAATCAAGACACTGTCTGAAGAAAAAAAAAATTATATATATATATAGGCCGGGCACGGGGTGGCTCATGCCTGTAATCCCAGGACTTTGGGAGGCCGAGATGGGTGGATCACCTGAGGTCGGGAGTTCAAGACCAGCCTGGCCAATATGGGGAAAACACTGTCTCTACTGAAAATACAAAAATTAGCTGGGCATCATGGTGGGCGCCTGTAATCCCAGCTACTTGAGAGGCTGAGGCAGGAGAATCGCTTGAATCCAGGAGGCGGAGGTTGCAGTGAGCCAAGATCAGACCATTGCACTCCAGCCTGGGTGACAGAGCAAGACTCTATCTCAAAAAAACCAAAATATATATATGATGAATCTTTTGTTGATATATACGTTGCTTGTATCCCGGCTGGGCACGGTTGCTCATGCCTGTGATCCCAGCACTTTGGGAGGCCGAGGTGGTCAGATCATGAGATCAAGAGATCGGGACCACCCTGGCCAACATGGTGAAACTCCGTCTCTAGTAAAAATACAAAAATTAGCTGGGTGTGGTGGTGTGTGCCTGTAGTCCCAGCTACTTGGGAGGCTGAGGCAGGAGAATTGCTTGAACCCGGGAGGCAGAGATTGCATTGATGTGAGATCGTGCCACTGCACTCCAGCCTAGCAACAGAGCAAGACTGTGTCTCAAAAAAAAAAAAAAACAGGAGAAAGACAACAGGCACTTCAGACAAAAAACAGTTGTTCTGTAAACATGAAAACGACAACCTCATTTGTGACTGGATAGATACAAATTAAAGCCAGAATGAATACCAATACACATTTATCAGAATGACTAAATTTTTTTTTTTTTGAGGTGGAGTCTTGCTCTGTTGCCCAGGCTGCAGTGTAGTGGCACAATGTTGGCACACTGCAACCTCTGTCTCCCAGGTTCAAGCAATTCTCATGCCTCAGCCTCCTGAGTAGCTGGATTACAGGTGCCTGGCACCACGCCTGGCTAAATTTTTGTATTTTTATTAGAGATGGGTTTTCACCATGTTGGCCAGGCTGGTCTCAGACTCTTAACCTCAAGTGATCTGCCTGCCTCGGCCTCCCAAAGTGACGAGCCACCATACCCAGCCAGAATGACTACAATTTAAATGTCTGACCAAGTGTTAGCAAGGATGTGGAGTAACAGAAATCCTCGTATACTGCTGATGGTAATATAATTTGGTACACGTGAGCACTTGTGTACTGGGAAACAGACAAAAGAATGTTCATAGCAATATTATTTTTAGTAGCCCCAAACTAGAAATAACCCATCTATCAGTGGTAGAAGAGGTAAATAAATGGTGTATATTCATGCAGTGAAACACTATACATTAAAGCAAATGTTATTATTACATGAAATAACATCGTTGAATCATAAAAACATAATTTTTTTTTTTTTTTTTTTTTTGAGACGGAGTCTTGCTGTCACCCAGGCTGGAGTGCAGTGGCGCGATCATGGCTTACTGCAAGCTCCGCCTCCCGGGTTCACGCCATTCTCCTGCCTCAGCCTCCCGAGTAGCTGGGACTACAGGCGCCCACCACTATACCCGGCTAATTTTTTTTTGTTTTTGTATTTTTAGTAGAGACGGGGTTTCACCGTGTTAGCCAGGATGGTCTCGATCTCCTGAACTCGTGATCCACCCTCCTCAGCCTCCCAAAGTGCTGGGATTACAGGCGTGAGCCACCGCACCTGGCCTTTTTTTTTTTTTTTTTTTGAGACAGGATTTCACTCTCACCCAAGCTGGAGTGCTATGGCCTGATCACTGCTAAAGGCAATCTCAACCTCCCTGAGCTCAAGTGATCCTCCCACCTCAGCTTCCTGAGGTAGCTGGGACTGGAGGCATGCACCACCACACCCAGCTAATTTTTTTC
The DNA here is from genome assembly GCF_003255815.1 of Theropithecus gelada. Lineage (NCBI taxonomy): Eukaryota > Metazoa > Chordata > Mammalia > Primates > Cercopithecidae > Theropithecus > Theropithecus gelada. The sequence goes on from NC_037681.1 coordinate 81,747,524, forward strand.
TACTCTTTTAGAGGCAGGGTTTTGCCATGTTGCCCAGGCTGATCTCAAACTCCTGGGCTCAAGCAATCCACCCACCTCGGCCTCCCAAAGACCTGGGATTACAGGCTTGAGCCACCTCACCCAGTAGAAACATAATGTCAAGCAAAACAGGTGAGACAAAACTAAACTATAGTGTTTAGGAATGCATCCTTAAGTGGCAGAGGGATAAAGAAAAGCAAGGAAGTAATTACCACAAGCCAGGGTAGAGGTTACCTGTTGGGAGGAGGGAAACCATTATGATCAGAATTGGGTCTGTGGGGACTCCTAGAGTGTTGGCAATGTTCTAATTCTTAATGTGGATTGTGATTATATGGGTATTCTTGGGTATTTGTTAAGCCATACAGTTATGATTGAATGTCTTTTCTGTATGAGGAATGTTTTTCTTGAGAAAAAGTTGTAAAATATGTGTATGACAATATGACTAGGCAAAGAAAAGAAAAATAGTGATCTTTAAAGGAGTGTTCTATAAGAAACTAACCTCTAATTTATTGTCTCTTATGTGACAGGGTTGTAAAGTAAGGGACCACATGATTACACTTCGTGATCAAGGTGAAGGCGGAGATTTGCCATCCTGTCCCATTGCTAGAATATTGGACGATTTGCACAAGTACAGAGATGTCATTGTTGTGCCTTTTTCAAAAGATACAATTAGGTGAGGGGTGGAAAAACCCAACACTGTATTATAGCTTTATTCAGCGGTTCCTATTTCAGAATCCCTTATCCCATAGTGCTTCCCCAAATCAGCAATGTCAGTCCTCAAGTAGTTTTCATTATTTCAGAAAACTAAAATTATATATTAGCTTACAATAAGAGCAGAGAGAGATTTATTTGATAGGCAGAGCACTTAAAAATACTGGAGGTGGCTAGGCACGGTGGCTCACATCTTTAATCCCAGCACTTTGGGAGGCCGAGGTGGGCGGATCACAAGGTCAGGAGATCGAGATCATCCTGGCTAACATGGTGAAACCCTGTCTCTACTAAAAATACAAAAAATTAGCCGGGCATGGTCGTGGGCGCCTGTAGTCCCAGCTCCTCGGGAGACTGAGGCAGGAGAATGGCATGAACCCGGGAGGCAGAGCTGGCAGTGAGCCGAGATCGTGCCACTGTACTCCAGCCTGGGCACCAGAGCGAGACTCTGTCTCAAAAAAAAAAAATACTGGAGGTACAAGGGGAGGAAAAACAAATGAAAAGAGCCCCTGATGATTAAAAAGGTTAAGACCTTAAATCCAGTTTGCGGTGGTGACTGGTGAGGGTTCCCAATTTGCTTGAGGCCCTCTCAATCAATTGATCAACCAATTGATTGTATCAATCAGTGCATGATTGATACAACTAGAAAAAAATGTTGATGGTTGAGTTCATCTCTCCATAAGTATGAACTCCTCGAATTCAGTAATTTCTGAAGTCACGTTCATCATTTTGCAATGGCAGCAGGCTGTAAGGTTAGAGGCTGGAGGACACTTTAAAAGAGGCTGTTCTTAGCCGGGCGTGGTGGCTCACACCTTTAATCCCAGTATTTTGGGAGGCCAAGGCAGGCTGATCACTTGAAGTCAGGAATTTGAGACCAGCCTGGCCAACGTGTGGAAACCCTGTCTCTTCTAACCAGGCATAGTGGCGGGCGCCTGTAATCCCAGCTATTTGGGAGGCTGAGGCAGGAGAATCGCTTGAACCCGGGAGGCAGAGGCTGCAGTGAGCTGAGATTGTGCACTGCACTCCAGCCTGGGCGACAGAGGGAGACTTCGTCTCAAAACAAAAAGAAAAAAAGAAATACTTTTTTTTTTTTCAGTTGGAGTTTCGCTCTTGTTGCCCAGGCTGGAGTGTGGTGGCATGATCTCAGCTCACTGCAACCTCTGCCTCCCTGTTTCAAGCGATTCTCCTGCCTCAGCCTCCTGAGTAGCTGGGATTACAGCCACCCACCACTACGCCCAGCTAATTTTTGTATTTTTAGTAGAGACAGGGTTTCACCATGTCGGCTAGGCTGGTCTCGAACTACTGGTCTCGAACTCCTGACCTCGTGATCCACCCACCTCAGCCTCCCAAAGTGCTGGGATTACAGGTGTGAGCCACCGCGCCTAGCTACCACCCCCACTTTTTTTTTTTTTTTTTTTGAAGTGGAGTCTCACTCTGTCACCAGGCTGGAGTGCAGCATCGCAATCTCAGCTCACTGCAACCTCCACCTCCCGGGTTCAAGCAATTGCCCTGCCTCAGCCTCCCAAGTAGCTGGGATTACAGGCATGTACCACCATGCCCAGCTAATTTTTTATATTTTAGTAGAGACAGGGTTTCACCATGTTGACCAAGATGGTCTCGATCTCCTGACCTCGTGATCTGCCCACCTCAGCCTCCCAAAGTGCTGGGATTACAGGCATGATCCACTGCGCTTAGCCAAGGCTGTTCTCAAAACAGTACCAATTATGCAGCCCATTCCACCACCTTGCAGGTACGATGCTTCAGGTACAATGGTGCTTGCTGTATGGGGTGTCTTTTGCTAGAGGAATCACTATACAAATTAAGAAATGTCATTGTTGACCGGGCACGGTGGCTCACACCTGTAATCCCAGCATTTTAGGAGCCAAGGTGGATGGATCACCTGAGGGCAAGAGTTCACGACCAGCCTGGCCAACATGGTGAAAATACAAAATTAGCCAGGCGTGATGGCAGGTGCCTGTAATCCCAGCTACTCAGGAGGCTGAGGCGGGAGAATCGCTTGTACCTGGGAGGCAGAGGTTGCAGTGAGCCAAGATCATGCCATTACTCTCCAGCCTGGGTGACAGAGCGAGACTCCATCTCAAAAAAACAAACAAAAAAAAGGAAATGTCCTTGTTGAAGTGATATCCTTATACTCAGGAACTGTATTTTTAAAGAGCAATTTATGAAACATTTGCAATAAAAAGATATTCACCTTTAAATTTTTAAGAAAGTAAACTCTTCTCCATAAAAATGTCTTTTTCTTTCAAGTGATGTTGGGGTTGGCCCCTGTGATGAAAAGGGTATAGAATGTGATGTTTTACTGGAGCCAAATACACCATGGGGTCCCAAAACTGGGGAGCTCAATGCTGTGAGTAGCTTGTTTCACTTATTCTTTATTTACATAAATAATGACATTTAATTTTTGACAGGAACCTGATCAATTTATGTTGAAATTGAACTGACTACCTAATCATAAGAAGGTATTATGCCTACTAATAGGACTCTAAGGGTAATAGGACACATTTCTTGCCCTCAAAGAATTAATAATGAATACATTTAAATTTGGGGGAAAAAACAACATGGGGCCAGGCATGGTCACTCACACCTGTAATCCCAGCACTTTGGGAGGCTGAGGCAGGAAGATGGCTTGAGCCCAGGAGTTTGAGACCAGCCTGGGCAATACAGTGAGACCTCATCTCTACAAAAAAGGTTGAAAACTTAGCCTAATGGAGTGCCTTATGCCTGTAGTCGAAGTTTCGCTGGGAGGCTGAGGTGGGAAGATTGCTTAAGCCCAGGAGGCAGAGGTTGCAGTGAGCCGAGATCGCACTACTGCACTCCAGCCTTGGTGACAGAGGGAGACTCTGTCTCAAAAAAAAAGAAAAACCAAAAACATAACATGCTGTTTAAGGTTTTTATTATGGACAAATTATGATTTGAAGAATGAAGATAGCATGAATGGATATTTTGTTTCCTCCTCGTTCTGTAACTTTTTTTTTGGCTTAAAATTATCCTTTTATTGTAATTAGGAATATATTTAGATTCTTCAAAAGTTCCAGTCTGGAGTCTAGGTGACAGAGTGAGACCCTGTCTCAAAAAACAAACACACAAAAGTTTCAAAACTGAAATATTTTTAAAGTGACCAGAAAACTTGATTCCTTTGACTCCTTTTTATTCCATTGCCTTTGTTACTAAAGACCAGGAAATATATTTGCCTATGAATGTTCTGTCTTTGTGTTGGTTAAGATGGCATTTACTTGAGAAAGTGAAATATGCCCTGTGAAGTGCTTTATGAACTTCAGACAGCTATACAAATATTCACTCATGCCAGGCATGGTGGTTCATGCCTGTAATCCCTGCACTTTGGGAAACTGAGATTAGGAGTTCAAGACCAGCCTGGTCAACATGGTGAAACCCTGTCTCTACTAAAAATACAAAATTTAGCTGGGTGCAGTGGCATGCCCCTGTAATCCCAGCTACTCGGGAGGCTGAGGCAGGAGAATCCCTTAAACCCAGAAGGTGGAGGTTGTGGTGAGTGGAGATTGTGCCACTGCACTCCAGCCTGGGCGACAGAGTGAGACTCTGTCTCAAAAAAAAAAAAAAAAAAATCACACATTAGCATTTATTTATCAATTATATGTCAAACAACAAACTAGATTAATTGAACGTCCAGAATGTCCGTATGTAGTCTGCTTCCTTAATTTATATTAAAATATATACATTAAAAAGTGATTGAAATAGTTCTAAAAATAACAAATTATTTTAGTTATTTACTTGCACATGATTGACTTGTCCTTTGGAAATAATACTGGGAAAGTGTCTTTCTTTTTAGAAAGCATCCACATCCTCCTCTGGCAGAGAATATTAAAGACTGTAACATATCACTTTCAGCCTGAGTTTTAAATTATGTTTCAGCCTGGAAGGGAACTATATTTGTAACTTCTTTCAACTCTTCTACAATATCTATATGAAAATAAGGAGCTACAATCTGGGTAAATGCAGATTTATTAATCTCTTATTCCTGTCTTATAGTTCTTGTCATTGAAAAACTGGACTCTACAACTGGTAAGTGAGCAATTATAGTTAGCATTCCTGGATCTCTTTCTTCCTAAATTAAAGTTTAGTTTAATATTAGTATCTTATTTTACAAATTTTAGTTAAATATACATCTTCCTTTTCAGATTCTCCTATTTTCACTTAACTAAAAATGCTGTTAAATTATTTAAGGCAGACACATATTCCATATCTGGCTGCATAATCCATAGATCTAGTTAAAAGACTTTTTAAAGTCACTCTTACATCATATTTAGGACATTGAACAAAGCAACAAATCTGTTGAGTTCCAATTATTTGATTGTTTGAGTGATTGGTTGACTTTTTTAAAAAAATGCTGTCTGCCATCAATATTCATAAGAATGGAATAGGAATTTGGATTAGTGATAACAGACAGTAGGGCACAGAGATGCAGGAAGGTAATGCAGATATGGTTGAATAATCCAGGGCCACATTCACCCGGAGAATGTGCATATGTGCTTGTTTATGACTACTTTAGGCCGGGCGCAGTGGCTCACGCCTGTAATCCCAGCACTTTCGGAGGCCGAGGCGGGCGCATCACAAGGTCAGGAGATCAAGACCATCCTGGCTAACACAGTGAAACCCCGTCTCTACTAAAAAAAATACAAAAAAATCAGCCGGGCACAGTGGTGGGTGCCTGTAGTCCCAGCTACTCAGGAGGCTGAGGCAGGAGAATGGCGTGAACCTGGGAGGCAGAGCTTACAGTGAGCTGAGATCGCACCACTGCACTCCAGCCTGGGCAACAGAGTGAGACTCCGTCTCAAAAAAAAAAAAAAAAAAAAAAAAAGGCTACTTTAATAGTGGTGGTTACTATATTATAATTTAACCTTAATATCAAGGAATATACATTTAGTAGAGTGATAGAGGTACAATTCAACAAATACTGAGTACTTATGTGCCTACTACTGTTCTAGATTCTGTGAAGGAATTAAAAAATATATGATGTAATGTAAGCCTGCTGCAAATGTAAAAATTCTTATGTCCGTTTCCTGGATATTGTGCTAGCCAGAGGTTATTTTATCAGCTCTTGATTGACTTATTCATTCAAAAGAAATTTAGGTAAATGTGTTTGAAAGAATTCATTAAAAATATCATAATATTACATTTATAATAGATTTTTTTTTTAACTTAGAAACAACAGTCACTGTTTTCAGAAGAAGAAGAATATACCACTGGATCTGAGGTCACTGAAGATGAAGTTGGAGATGAAGAAGAAGTATCCAAAAAACAAAGTATTGGTTTATAAGTTAAAATCAAATCTCACTGTTTATGAAGGGGTTACATTCTGAAGCCTTTAATGCAAGGGACAGGGAATTAGTTTTATATATATAGTAGGTTGCAACATAGGAAAAAAAAAATTAGAAAGGAGACACCATCAAGATTTCCTAACCTGGGCATGAACACAGAATACTCAAAGCTATAAAGAAAGGGCAGTACACTGAGAAAGAACTCTCCAGGTTTTCACTTCAGGTGCAACTAAATGTGTGACTCATGTCAGATGAAATGTGATCTGAGATGTGTACCTGAGATGATTTGGAGTGATACTCAAATGAATCATTAAATAACATTCATAAATGTATGATTATTTTAGTGGAAAGCATGTTTTGTTTTTTGTTTGTGTTTTTTTTTTTGAGATGGAGTCTCACTCTGTCACAGTGGCACAATCTTGGCTCACTGCAATCTCTACTTCCTGGGTTCAGGCAATTCTCCTGCCTCAGTCTCCTGAGTAGCTGGGACTACAGACGCATGCCACCACACCCGGCTAATTTTTTTGCATTTTTAATAGAGACAGGGTTTCACAATGTTGGTCAGGCTGGTCTTGAACTCCTGACCTCAGATGATCCACCCGCCTCGGCCTCCCAGAGTGCTGGGATTACAGGCGTGAGCCACTGTGCCTGGCCGAAAGCAGGATTATTATACAACTATAAAATTAACTTGTGTCAAAATTTCTCAACTCATTAGTTCCAAGAAACAGCAAGGAAAATTGGTTCAAAGAGCCTTTGAAGACTCAAGTATTTATAGGCAATTATGAATCCATTTTGTTACAATAATTTACCTCTTTTAGGATTTCATATGAGTGGAATCATGAGTAATCTTTTGTCTCTGGCTTCTTTCACTTAGTATAAGGTTTTTGAGATTCATTCATATTGTTTATTCCTTTTTATTGCAGTGTAGTATTCCATTATACTACTTTTGAAAAAAGAATGTTAGGCCGGGCGCGGTGGCTCAAGCCTGTAATCCCAGCGCTTTGGGAGGCCGAGACGGGCGGATCACGAGGTCAGGAGATCGAGACCATGCTGGCTAACACGGTGAAACCCCGTTTCTACTAAAAAATACAAAAAATTAGCCGGGCGAGGTGGCGGGCGCCTGTAGTCCCAGCTACTGGGGAGGCTGAGGCAGGAGAATGGCGTGAACCCAGGAGGCGGAGCTTGCAGTGAGCTGAGATCCGGCCACTGCACTCCAGCCTGGGCGACAGAGTGAGACTCCGTCTCAAAAAAAAAAAAAAAAAAAAGAAAAAAGAATGTTGGTCTGGGCACGGTGGCTCATACCTGTAATCCCAGCACTTTGGGAGGCTGAGGCAGGCAGATCACCTAAGGTCAGGAGTTCAAGACCAGCCTGGCCAACATGGTGAAACCCCATCGCTACTAAAAATGTAAAAATTAGACTGGGCGTGGTGACTCATGCCTGTAATCTCAGCACTTTGGAAGGCTGAGGCAGGCAGATCACCTGAAGTTAGGAGCTCAAGACCAGCCTCTCCAACATGGTGAAACCCCATCTCTACAAAAATACAAAAATTAGCCGAGCATAATGACAGGTGCCTGTAATCCCAGCTAATGGGGAGGTTAAGGTGGGAGAATTGCTTGAACCCGCAAGGTGGAGGTTGCAGTGAGCCGAGATCATGCCATTGCACTCCAGCCTGGGCGACACAGCAAGACTCTCTCTCAAAAAAAAAAAAAAACAAAAAACAAAAATTAGCTGGATGTGGTGGCAGGTGCTTGTAATCCCAGCTACTCAGGAGGCTGAGGCAGGAGAATCACTTGAACCCAGGAAGGGGAGGTTGCAGTGAGCCGAGACCATCCCATTGCACTCCAGCCTGGGCAACCGGAGCGAAATTCCATCTGAAAAAAAAAAATTTAAAAGAAGATTGTAAGTTAGATACAAAAGTGATCAGTGTCATACAACTTAGTGAACCCACAACTCTTAGGTTATCTTTTTAGAAATCGTTTGCATTTTTATTAGACACAAAAACCTGAAAGTTAACATGCAACTTTCAGATGCCATCAGTAGATGGTAGTCAGACGTGGTACATTCTCTTAGAGAATTAAATGATTCTTGAGTAGGCATGTTAAACAGCCCTCCAATATGACATTGAAAACACATGCTGCCTTCCCTTTATCTTCTCTCCAAGTTTTACATAATTTTTCTTTACATGTTGAATCCTCCAATGAAAAAGCTGGTTCTTTAGCAATTTTGTGTCAATTTTAATTAGTAAAGGAGAAAGTTCTACTAGGTTTTTTCTTCAACAGTTTGAGGTATAAGTTATATGTTGCAAAAATCACCCATTTTAAGTGTACATGTAGGCCGGGCGCGGTGGCTCAAGCCTGTAATCCCAGCACTTTGGGAGGCCGAGACGGGTGGATCACGAGGTCAGGAGATCGAGACCATCCTGGCTAACACGGTGAAACCCCGTCTCTACTAAAAAAAATACAAAAAAATTAGCCGGGCGAGGTGGCGGGTGCCTGTAGTCCCAGCTACTTGGGAGGCTGAGGCAGGAGAATGGCGGGAACCCGGGAGGCGGAGCTTGCAGTGAGCCGAGATCGCGCCACTGCACTCCAGCCCGGGCGACAGAGCGAGACTCCGTCTCAAAAAAAAAAAAAAAAAAAAAAAAAAAAGTGTACATGTAGATGAGTTTTGGCACACAGATGTGTAACCACCACCAAAATCAAAATCTGGAACATCATTTCAAAAAGTTCCTTCATCCCCCTTTGTACTCAGTTCCCTTTCTCCAGTTCTGCCCTTAGGCAACCATGAATCTGCTTTGTCAAAATAATTTACCTTTTTAAGAGTTTCATATGAATGGAATCATGAGTAATTTTTTGTCTCTGGCTTCTTTCGCTTAGTATGAGGTTTTTGAGATTCATCCATGTTATTGCATGTGTCAGTAGTTTAGTCTGTTTTATTACAGAGTAATATTCCATTATATGGATATACCATACTTTGTTTATCCATTCGCAATTTCATGGACATATGGGTTGTTCCCTCTTGTTGGCTGTTGTGAATAATGCTGCTATGAACATTTGCATACAAGTCTGTATGGACATGTGTTTTCATTTTTCTTGGGTAGGTACTTAGGAGTAAAATTACTAGATCATATGGTAAGTGTATGTTTTGCTTTATAAGAAACTGCCAAATTGTTTTGCAAAGTGACCGTTTTGCATCTCCACGAGCAGTGGAGCATTCCCACCACTGTGCGTTCCCACCAGCAGTGTCTGAGAGTTCTAGTTGCTGCACATTCACATTAATACTTGGTATTACTGGTCTTTTTAATTTTGGCCATTCTAGTGGGTAGATAGTAATAAGCATCTTTTCATGTTTTTATTGACCATTTATATATCTTTTTAATGAAGTGTTTGTTTAAATCTTCGGCCCATTTTTATTGAATCCTTTGCCTTATTATTGAGTTGTAAGATTTCTTTATATATACTTTAGATCTAAATCTTTTTTGTCAGTCATATGTTTCTCAATATTTCCCCTAGTCTATGCTGTGCCTTTTAATTTTTTTTTTTTTTTTTTGAGATAGAGTCTTGTTCTGTCATCCAGACTGGAGTGTAGAGGTACGATCTCTCACTGCAACCTCTGCCTCCTGGGTTCCAGCGATTCTTCTGCCTCAGCCACCTGAGTAGCTGGGATTACTGGTGTGCACCACCACACTGGACTACTTTTTGTATTTTTAGTAGAGATGGGGTTTTGCCATGTTGGCCAAGCTGGTCTCGAGCTCCTGACCTCAGAGGATCTGCCTGTCTCGGCCTCCCGAGTGCTAGGATTACAGGCATGAGCCACTGCACCAGACCTAATTTTCTTAATGATGTCTTTTGAAGAGCTTAACTTTTAAATTTTGTGAATTCTAGTATTTTAGTTTTTCCTTTTTATGTTCCATTATTTAATAGCTAAGAAGTATTTGCCTACCCCAAAGTCACAAAGATTTTCTGCTGCTTTCTTCTAGAAGTTGTATGATTTTAGCTTTTTATTTAAGATTATGATCCCATTCAGGTTAATTTTTGTTTATTGTATGAGTTAAGGGTCAAGCTTCCTTTTTTTCCATAGGCATAGCTGGTTGTTCCAGCACCGTTTATTGAAAAGACTATTCTTTTCTAATATATTGGAATACCTTGGCATCTCTGTTAAAAATCAGTTGACTGTTTACATTTCCAAACTCTCTGTTTTCTTCCATTGATTCTTATGTCTTTCTTTACATCAGCATATCAATACCACACTATTAATTTTTGTAGATTTTAGTGAGTCTTGAAACCTGGTGGTGGGAGTCCTCCAAAATTGTTCTTTAATTTTAAATTATTTTGGCCTTTCAAGGTGCTTTGCATTTTCTACAAATTTTAGAGTCTGTGTGGATATTTCTACAAATATCTTTTTGGGACTTTTGTTGGGATTATGTTGAACCCATATCCAATTTGGGGTGAATTCCTTTTTTTTCCAGTGGCAGTTTTTCCCATCCATGAACATGGAATATCTCTCCATTTATTTAGGACTTTTTTCAGTGTAACTCAACAATGTTTGTAGTTTCAGTGTACAGGTGTTGAACATCTTTTGTTAAATTTATTCCTCCCTATTTTTATGCTATTATAAATGGAATTGTTTTTCTGGTTGCTCGTTGATTGTAATACTAATGATGGTCAAAATATAATTGATGTTTGTATATTGACTGTGTGCTATGACCTTGCTAAATTCAGTTATTTGTTCTTCATTTATTAGATTTCATTCCAACCTGTATACCTTTTATTTACATGTCTTGCCTTTTGTGCTGGTTAGGACCTGATATTGAATAGAAGTGGTGAAAAGAGACAGACATCCTTACCTTGTCTTATGGGGAAAACAGCCAGTCTTTAACCATTAAGTATGGAATGTTAGTTTTCGGCTTCCCATAAATGTCCTTTCTCAGTTGAGAAAGTTCCTTTCTGTTTCTCTTTTGCTGAGTTTTTATAGCGAATAGGTGTTGCCTTTTGTCAAATGCTTTTTCTCCATCTGTTGAGAAGATCATATAGATGTTCTCCTTTATTGTATCAATTAGGTACATTAATTGATTTTTCACATGTTACACCAGTATTCTGGTGTACTAGAGTCATAATGACATTAGAAAATGAGTGACATCACCCCTCTTTTCTGGAAGAGTTTGTATAGGACTTGTGTTGTTTCTCCCTTAAAAGAATAATAAAATTCAGCAGTGAAGCCATATGGGCCTGGAGCTTTTGTTATAGGAAGGCTTTAAATTATGAATTCAATTTCATTAGTTAATAGATGCTATTCAAGTTTTCTATTGCCTCTTCAATTTGTTTTGATAATTTCTGTCTTTCAAGGAATTTTATCCAATTTGTCAGATTTATTGGCATAAAGTCACTCATAGTCTTTTTTTTTTTTTTTTTTAGACAGAATCTCACTCCATCACCAGGCTGAAATGGCACAATCTCGGCTCACTGCAACTTCTACCTCCTGGGTTCAAGCGATTCTTGTGCCTTAGTCTCCTGAGTAGCTGGGATTACAGGCACACACCACCATACTTGGCTAATTTTTGTACTTTCAGTATAAATGTAAATGTGCCTAATTATAAAGCCCTAAAATATACAAAGCAAAAACTGACAAATCTGTAAGGAAAAATACACAGATTACCACTTATAGCTAGAGATTTCAATACTTTTTTCTTACAGCTACTTGGGAGGCCAAGGCATAAGAATCGCTTAAACCTGCAAAGCAGAGATTGCAGTGAGCCGAGATCATGCCACTGTGCTCCAGCATGAGTGACAGAGCAAGACTCTGTCTCAAAAAAAAAAAAAAAGAAAATGAAAATGAACCACTGTAAAGCAATTTCAGCTTTGCTTCATGGTGTATTTGCTTTTTACCCAGAAGTTAATTTGTTAGTTTTCTTAAAACAATGTTTTTCTTAATGGTCTTATTGTTTAGAAGTAACAAGTAGACTGGAAAGGTATATGGGGCCTAAGCTTATAACATTGACCTCTCATTATCAGGGAAAAAGGAGAAGCCAAAGAAGTTCACTAGACAACCAAAAAAGCAGGTATCTTCACCCTGTGCTCAGAGGAAAGAAAAGGCATTGGAGAAGGTAATTCTGAATTATCTGTTGTTATTTTAAAGTTCATGTGGAAAAATAAACAAGTGACTATAGCCAGCAAAAAATAAAAAGTTAAGAGTAATGAAGACACATGGAATGCTAGCAATGTAAAAATGAAGTTTTTTGTAGACTGAGATTAAAGATCTCTAAGATATATTGACAAATGAGAAAAGGAAGGTACAGAAATGTATAGTGGTATAGTATGCTACCATTTGTGTAAAGTAGATGGGGGAAAAATATAAATGAACTTCCTTGTATATGCATAAAATGTCTCTGGAAGGCTACATAAGAACTTGATAAAATTGGTTGCCTCTTAGGAAGGGAACTGAATGTATAAGGGACAGAAGTGAGAGTCTTTTATTGTATGTGCTATTTATACCTTTTGAAGTTTAAACCAATATTACTTATTCAAAAAATTTAAAATAGGCTGTTAAATTAAAAATAAATTATATTTTATGACATTTAAAAATAATTCTTATTTCTCCATGCCTTTGAAAGAAGGGGTAAAAAAGCCAGACAGGAATAAGAGAATAGTAATAACCACAATTGGCTAAAAAAAAAACTGTGAATTTCAAAAATGTGTGATAGGTTAAGGCTGGGTTAAGATCCACAGAGTTACATTGGACACATTGTACATTCATCTTTGTGTTAAGTGTCACAGGCATATGAGTGGGTTAATTCTAAAAAAATTGTATCAGCTGGCTGGGCATGATGGCTCATGCCTGTAATCCTAGCACTTTGGGAGGTCAAGGTAGGTGGATTGCTTGAGCCCAAGAGTTTGAGACCAGCCTGGGCAAAACCCCATTTCTACAAAAAAAAAAATACAAAAATTAGCAAAGCATGGTGGTGCATACCTGTAGTCCCAACTACTCAGGAGGCTGAGGGGGAGGATCACTTGAGACCAGGAAGTCGAGGCTGCAGTGAGCTATAATCATGCCACTGCACTCCAGCCTGGGCAACAGAGTGAGACCCTGTCTCCAAAAAAAAGAAATTGCATAAGCTGGGATTCCAAGGTTAACAAATGAAGCTGGATTTAAATTCTAGGTCTGTATCTCTTTGGAGAAGTTTCTTAACTTCCCTGAACCTCTTTTATTATGAAGATATTAACAGTGCCTGTCTCATGTGGTTGGTGCAAGGTTTAAATGAAATAGCACTTGTAATGCTCTTGGTACAGTGTCTTCACACTCAATAAGAGTGAACTCTTTTTATTACTAACTATAGCGCTAATCAGTAAACATGTTCTAATTGGGCCTTAATGTTGTCTACTTTTTTTTAGTCAGCTTCTAGAGATGTGTCTCCTTTCGTGTGAGTATTGCTCCTTAATCCAATCGGATATCCACTCTTAAAGAAGCATCAATGCTGATTTTTGTTCAATTTTTTCAATAGTGTGAGTATGCAGAAGAATAAGTGGGATGCCACAAGATCCTTGAGATTCAACCAGGATGCACAGAGAGAAGATGGTAAATTTTATTATTTGGGTAATGTACAAATTGGATGTAAATAGCAATGATTTGTGTGTCTTTCAGTTTATAAAGTATGCGGAATAGCTCTAGAGGTTCTAACTAAAGTAAGACCCAAAATTTACATATTCCCTTAGGCAACAACCAGAATTTCATTACTACACAACCCCACCAAATAATGTATTATTTTATGCATCTGTGGTTTTGAGATCACTCACATTGACTTTTGCCCATTACGTTCACCATAAAGGTGACTGAATATGTTTTAGGCTGTTTTATGGTAATCTAAAAAGCAGCACAATTATCCACAAATGAGTCATTTGCCACTTGCTAACTTAAATTCTTCACAAATAGATGTATGTGTCTGTAAAATAGTATCAAAAGATATTTTCATAAACCCTTGGTGATTACAGTCTTTTTTGAGAAATAAAAAGTTATATATCATCCTTACAAAAAGTAAAGTTTACTGTTTTTTTCCCTTCAGATCAGCGGCGAATGTCTGAAATTACAGGGCATCTAATAAAAATGAGATTGGGGGATCTGGACCGAGTCAAGTCAAAGGAAGCAAAAGAAGTAAGAATTGTGTACTAGTATGTTGTACTTGTGTAAAATATGCCTTCCTACTTTTATTTTCAGCTTAGGATTATAAAGATGTTTTAGGCAGAATTTTAAAAGAGTAATTTATGTGTTTTTGTTTTTGTTTTTCCTTTGAGATGGAGTTTCAGTCTTGTTGCCCAGGCTGGAATGCAGTGGTGCAATCTTGGCTCACTGCAACCTTCGCCTCCCGGGTTCAAGCGATTCTCCTGCCTCAACCTCCCAAATAGCTGGGTTACAGCAGGCGTGCGCTACCATGCCCAGCTGATTTTTTTGTATTTAGTAGAGATGGGGTTTCACCGTGTTGGTCAGGCTGGTCTCAAACTCCTGACCTCAGGGGATCCACCCGCTTTGGCCTCCCAAAGTGCTGGGATTACAGGCATGAGCCACCGCACGTGGCCAAATATATGTGTTTTTGTTTGTTTGTTTGTTTGTTTGAGACGGAGTCTCGCTCACTGAGACTTGCAGTGGCACCATCTGGGCTCACTGCAACCTCTACCTCCCAGGTTCAAGTGATTCTCCTGCCTCAGCCTCCCAAGTAGCTGGGACTACAGGCGTGCACCACCATGCCCAGATAATTTTTTCATTTTTAGTAGAGACGGGGTCTCACCATGTTGGCCAGGCTGGTCTTGAGCTTTTGACTTCATGATCCACCCACCTCAGCCTCCTAAAGTGCTGGGATTACAGGCGTGAGCCATCATGCCTGGCCACAATTATGTATTTTTTAATATTCTGTACCAGTTAGCCTGCTTATTCACGTAAAGGTTTCCCACCATGTCTTATTATCCATGGTCCACAGGTCATCTATAACACATATAATAAAATACATCATTGCTGAAAATGTGTCATCACACTAAGAGTAGGTTAACTGTGCGTTGTTGACCAAATGCTAACTCCTGAGGGCAACTGTCTGAAAGTACCAATTTTCATAAACTCTGCATGTGGTGCTTAGATGTCATCTCTAAAATAAGATGTTATCTTGCTGAAAATGGTGACAAGAAACACCTATATTCTTGCTAGAATTACATTTTAATCATGACATTATGTATTATCATTAGTATTGGTATTATGTAAGTACCATACTCTTGCCCTAATTCTTGTATTTAAAAATTTACTTCCCTATAAAACTTCTAAAAGGAAACATAGGAGAAAATCTTCGTGACCTTAGGAAAATATTTCTTGGCCTACAATACCAAAAGCATGATCCATAAATGAAAAATTGGACTTCATCAGCATTTAAAATTTCTACCTTTCAAAAGATACTATTTAAACAATGAAAAGACAAGTCATAAACTATGAGAAAATATGTGTAAAACACCTGATAAGGGATGTGTATCCAGAATCTATAAAGAACTCTCAAAACTCAATAATAAAATTTAAAAACCTAATAAAAATAAATGGGCAAAAGAGTAAACAGACACTATGAAAAAAAGGATTTCCATGCCAAATAAGCATATATCATTAGATGTGCTGAGATACAACATCATTAGTCCTTAGGAAAATGTAAATTAAAACCTAAATGAGGCCAGATACAGTGGCTCACACCTGTAATCCCAGCACTTTGGGAGGCTAAGGTAGAAGGATCACTTGAACCCAGGAGTTTGAGACCAGCCTGGGCAACATGATGAAACCCTATCTCTACAAAAAAATACAAAAATTAGCCGGGTGTGGTGGTGGATGCCTGTAGTCCCAGCTACTTGCGAGGCTGAAGTAGGAGGATCACTTGAGCCTGGGAGGCAGAAGTTGCAATGAGCCAAGAGCACGCCACTACACTCCTGCCTGGGCAACAGAACGAGACCCTGTCTCCAAAGGAAAAATCCCATACCAAGTGCTGATGAGGATGTGGAGCAACTGGAACTCTCATATATAGCTAGTAGAAATGCAAAAAGGAATGGTCAATTCACACATTTTTATAATAGTTTTATTCATAATTGCTAAAAACTAGAAATACTATAAATGATGTCCTTTACCTGGCAAATGGGAAAACAAACTGTGCATATAAAAAGAACATTGGACTGGGTGCAGTGACTCAGACCTGTTATCCCAGCATTTTGGGAGGCCAAGGTGGGCAGATCACAAGGTCAAGAGATTGAGACCATCCTGGCCAACATGGTGAAACCTCGTCTCTACTAAAAATACAAAAATTAGCTGGGCGTGGTAGCACAGGCCTGTAATCCCAGCTACTCAGGAGGCTGAGGGAAGAGAATCACTTGAACCAGGGAGGCGGAGGTTGCAGTGAGCCAAGATCGTGCACTGCACTCTAACGTGGACAACAGAGTGAGACTGCATCTCAAAAAAAAAAAAAAAAAAAAAGAACATTGAGCCCAGGAATTCAAGACGAGCCTGGGCAAAATAGGGTGACCCTGTTTCTACAAAAAATAAGAAATTAGTTGGGCATGGTGGTGCACACCTGTGGTCCCAGCTCCTCTGGTGGCTGAGGTAGGAGGATCACCCAGGAGGTCAGGGCTGCAGTAAACCTTGATCGCACCACTGCACTCCAGCCTGGCTGACAGAGTGAGATGCTGTCTCCAAAAAAAAGGAACAAATTTCTGATGTACACATCAATATGGATGAATCTCCTATACGTGAAAGAAGCTAGGTTCAAATGGCTGCATGCTATATGATTCTACTTATATAATGTTCTGGAAAATGCAAAACTATAAGGATAGAAAACAGACAAATGGTTGCCAGAAATTGGTAGTGGTAGGTAGATTGACTTGACAGGGGAACAAGGGAATTTTCTTTGGGGTGATAGGACTATTTTCTATGTCTTCATTGTGACAGTAGTTATAAAACTGTATGCATTTGTCAAAACCCACACCTGTACACTAAAATGGTACATTTTTCTTTATGTAAATTGAACCTCAAAAAGACTGGATTTAAAAAATCAAAATAAAATTACTTCTAAATTAAAAAGTAATCCCATTTTAATAAAGCAGAGCTTCTATTGATTCTGTGAAGATAACAGTATTGCTTCTTTATTCTGCAGTTTGCGGGAGGTATTTATTCCAGGTTGGAAGCACAAATCAAGGCCTCGGTGCCAGTCAGTGCACGCCAAAGCAGCTCGGAGAAAAACACAAGGTAAATCAGCATAAACTAAACTGGAGTGTCACTGGCTTTGAAGTGAATTTTTTTTTTTAAGATAAATCATATGAACACTAGAAACATATAATTTGAGTTTGGTTTTATGTTTTGTTTCAGTGATTATATTATCAAGGCACTAATTAGAATCAGATTTTAACTTAAAAGATAAAATCTAATGAAAGTATAGCTTTGTGGAATTTTTAAAGTTTTCTGCTTGTTGGACTAGCTTCATTCTGAACCAACTCCTGACAAAAATGTAAGCTAGAGTGCTTCTGTGAAGTAGCAGAATTTTTGTACTGTTTGTAGATCACATATTAATACTTTGTATAAATCACTGTAATCTTTACCATTCCTTGCTTTATATTTTATTTCTCGTAATAAAATCTAACTGGTGGGTCTTGTGTCATTTTACATCACAAGTTTTCTGTTAGAGATGAACAGTTACTGAGATTTGAACATTAATATTACAGATTCTAATTCCTTATCTATAATTCTGAAATGCAGAAAGTTCAAAAAGCTAAAAGTTGTTTTCATACATTTGTAGCAATTCAAACTTGCACTGAGCTGCTGTGATACCATTTATATTTTTTATTCATCCCACTTACATTTGATTATGGGGCACTGCTCCAGATCCATTATATACAACGTACATAACATATTATCTCTGAGAAAGAACAAATCTGAATTCCAAAAATACATCTCCCTTTAAGAGTTTTAGAAAGTGGATTACAGAGCTGCAAGAAGATTTATTAAACCTTGATGTTGCTAAGTCAGCATAATCTAAAGGAGCACCAACTTCCTATTGTTTTAGAAGCAACTCTGACCTCCTTTTCTGTTTAAAAAATCTAGGTCTAAAAGTCGTTTTGGTCAAGGGCGTCCTGCATAAAGCACCTTAAAATATAAGTAAAAAGAGAGAAGGCACACTCCTGGACATCTGAAATTGCTCACTTCTTGAAGATCTTCAGAACAATGACTTCCAACTGTTTTATGTTATTATTATTTTAATCCACATAAATCATAATGCTAAAAGAAACATATAGTTAGGTTTTATGAAAATCTAATTGTAAATATGAAACTTTTTAAATCTGATTTTCTTTTAGTATGATTCTAGGCTATGTAGAGAGCAAATATTTACAAATCTGCATAGTTGAGATGCCCAGTGTTTTCCTTTATTTATTTGAAAAAGAAGAGGCCTAAACTGTCAGGTAGCTAAGTATTTTTAAGACCTTAAAAGTTAGGGGAACACAACTGGTAGTGTTACCATGCATGTGTGCTGATTGTAGTATGTCTTTGGAGCTGTAAATCTTGAGATAGCATTGAGAACTGCAGTTTGTGTGATGAAATTCCCAATGATGCTAATTTTAAGTCTGCATGAATGTTAAGGAGTGACAGGTCTCAAGACTGCATTAGATAAAGTTTCAGGGTAAGGTATTTCAGTACTGTGTTGGGCAGAAGGGTTAATTTTTTTCAGCATTATATCATGGAAAGTACAATGTTAATCCAACTTTTTTTTTCTTTCAGTTTTTAATGCTTTTCTATTGATCATCTGAGCTGGAATTACTGATTATTACCTCTGTCCTCTGTGAAACTAGTGGCATTCTGAATTTGGTAAAATAACCATTGATAGTTTTAGGATAGTAAATCATTTCTGTTGTATGAGACACCCACTATACAGTTCTCAGGGCTCTAAAACCCAACCATATTTCTATAACCATTCAAATAACTACTTAAAACAGTTATACTTGCTAGTTCGAGATGTCTAAAATTTTCCAAATACAATAGATGGGTGAAAAATTGCATATATTCAAGAAAAATCAAAATAAAATTCTATTTTATAAATCATGTTTAAATTTTTCTAACCAGGCAGAAAGAGTGCTCAGGGAAAATTTGTTCCAAACTATAATCATATAATAAATTATGTGTTTGTAAATTATATGTAGGTCTCTGAAAAGCTTTAAGATGCACTGTTTCTATTTTTTTAAGTCTTAATTTGCCTTATAATTGACA
The DNA here is from genome assembly GCF_003255815.1 of Theropithecus gelada. NCBI lineage: Eukaryota > Metazoa > Chordata > Mammalia > Primates > Cercopithecidae > Theropithecus > Theropithecus gelada. The sequence goes on from NC_037681.1 coordinate 81,766,823, forward strand.
TTTCTTCAAATTATTCAGAGAACAGACTTTAATGTGTGACAAAAGAGCAATTTCCATTGAAATGTTGAAGTGTTACACTCAGTTTACACGTACAGAAATCATTCTTTTTAGTGAGTCTTTTAGTTGATAAATGAAGCTAGATGTTATTTGATAATCTTGGCTTTGCCAAGGTTTTTGAACTGCTGCTTGGAAATTTTGTTCCAGTTTATATTTGTTTTGATTGTTTGATACTGTGGAAATAGACTTTTATTTTCTAAAGAAAATGTCTTGTAGTACATATTATATGTAAGTACTCTGTTAAACACCAGAGTTTTTTTGTAGCTTACTGTGTTTTCTGTTAAAAGGATTTGGGTTTGTACATGTAAACAGTGCTGTAATGGTCACTAGATAAGGAAAAAATACATATGCTCTTTCAATTTTTAACTGATGGTAAAAAGGCAAACTGCTTCTCCCCTGAGGGGACTGTACCACTGAATTGATTTTACAAACCAGAGTTTTATCAGAATTTGATTCTCTTCAGAATGCTTTTGGCCAGGTGCAGTGGCTCATGCCAGTAATCCCAGCACTTTGGGAGGCCGAGGCGGGCGGATCACCTGAGGTCAGGACTTTGAGACCAGCCTGGCCAACATGGCGAAACCCCATCTCTACTAAAAATACAAAAAGATTAGCAGGGCGTGGTGGCACACACCTATAGTCCCAGCTACTCAGGAGGCTGAGGCACAAGAATTGTTTGAACCCGGGCGGCAGAGGTTGCAGTGAGCCGAGATCATGCTGCTGCTCTCCTAGCCTGGGTGACAGAGTGAGACTCCACTTCAATTAAAAAAAAAAAATGTGTTTTTTATTTTGTTAATGTTTGTCTGTTATACATAGCACAGGTACCACAAACATTTTACTTAAACTCTTAATAGCATTTCTTTTGCCAGATACTTCAATATTTCAATATTACATTAATCCTGGATTCACATTTCTTTAATCGAAATAAATGTTAATGACAAAAGTTGTTTGGAAAGTCTATTTATCTGAATTATTTCATCTTCTCAGAAAAAAAGTCCAGAGTGGCTCTAGATTCCACAAGTTTTCATGGAAAGTTATCTCTGCTACAAGGTGAAATTTTTAAGTTTTAAGATTATTTTAGGCCAGGCACAGTGACTCACCTCTGCAATCCCAGCACTTTTGGAGGCCAAGGCAGGAGGATTGCTTGAGCCCAGGAGTTCAAGATCGGCCTGGGTAACATAGTGAGACCTCGTCTCTACAAAAATAAAAATTAAAAAAATTAACCTGGCATGGTGGCATGCACCTGTGGTCCCAGGTATTAGGGAGGCTGAGGTGGAAGAAATGCTTGAACCTGGGAGTTCAAGGCTTCAGTGAGCCATGATTGTGCCACTGCACTCCAACCTGTGCAGCAGAGCAAGACCCTGTCTTAAAAAAAAAAAAAAAAAAAAAAAGATTATTTTAAATGAGGTTATGCTGGTAAAGATTTACCAAACATTTAAGAGATAAAATACTTCAGAAAAGATGATCTGATAACAATGCTGATTGTACACAATTGCATTTATTTGTTACTTTCCTTCTTCACAATACTCAGCCAGCTACAGTGAGATGTGCTTATTGCTTTGGAAGCTGAGGCTGAAACTCTGTCAAGCTCATCTACTAAAGGCACGTTATAATATAAAAACAAACCAAAAAAATGGATTTTGTCTTTAATTCCTGGAATTAATTCTGCAGCCAACTTTCAGCTATTCACTGAGCAACTATGTCACACCTCCCAGGACTGGGATACCTATCCAGTTTAATTCTAATAGGCTAACTCTCTGTCTCTTATTTAAAGCTAATCTGTTGGGGAAGATGGTACAAGAATAATATTATTCCACCCTTTTAAGATTTTGGGGCAATTAAATGAGTTAATAGATCTAAAACAACTAGCACAGTACTTTCTGGCCTATAGTAAGCCCTCCATAAAGGTTTGCTATTATTGTTGCATTGTTATGTTAATATGTGGAAGGTACCCTAAATTCTTTGAGAGTTTCATATCCCCTTTCCTGTAACTTGAGTTGCTAAGACTGTGTATGTGTGTGCGTGTATGTATTTAGTGCAAGAAGGGAGGCACCTAATACTTTCATGTTTCTATGGCATCATTTGAGATTTAAAAGAAAATCGTATTAAATGTCTTATCTTATTTAGGCAAAGTAAGTGGCATTCGTAGAAAGAGCTAGGTAAAGAATACTGTTTCCTGATACGTGGTAGGGAGGTATGTGGTAGGGAGCTATGCTGTTTTCAAAGAGGCTTCAACTGAAGGACAGTAAGTGAAGGCCATAGCGAAGTCTAATAGCAGCTCTCTTTCTAAGATGTATCTTTCCTTGAGAAAATATAGCCAGTTTGGTTCTTACTATTTGTTTATGAACACAGCCAATACTTAGCAAACTGAAGGTGATGGTCCTAGTAGTTGCTATTTGTTGAATGCTTTGGATATACTGAAGATCATGCTCCTGATATATTCTTTATCTTCTTTAACCTCACAACACCCCCCCCAAAAAATTGAGCATTATCCCATTTTACAGGTGGAAAAGAACGTTCAGCGAGGCAAAGTAAACTACATACTGGGGTTGGAACCTGGGCTTATCGACACATTCCAACACCTTCTTGAAATAGTTTTCCCTTGGGTTGCCTGAAAATTTTCTCTTAGAGGCCTCCTGCCTCACTGGCAGCTTCTTCAGACTGAAAGCAGGTAACTGCAGCACGCTTTCTGTAGTTCTAGACTAGTTTATTCAACTGTCTGCTTAACATTTGTACTTGGAGTACCAGTAGGTATCTCCAACTTAATTAACATAATCAAAACAGAACTTGTGATATCCCTTCCCATTCCTGCCCCCAAACTCCCTGCTTATTCAAACCCATTCTTTTCCAGTTCAGTAAATGGCATTATTGCCTACCGAAGTGCACAAGGCAAATATCTAGAAAGTATTCCTTACTCTTCTCTTTTCTTCACACCTGACATTCAATTTATCAGCTAGTCCCATACATACTGCACATCCATTTGCTTCTCTCTATCTCCACTATCACCACCCCCAGTTATTAACATCTTTTGCATGAAGTGCTACAAATGCCTCGTAAGTAATTCCCCAGCTTCCATTTCAACCTCTGTATAACTTGTTGTGCACAAAACAACTTTCGTGATTTTTCAGTGTGACTCAGATCACATCACTCCCCTGCTTAACACTAATAGCATCCCATCAAACCTAGAATAAAATCCAACCTTCGGGCTGGACGCAGCTGCTCACACCTATAATCCCAGCACTTTGGGAGGCCAAGATGGGCAGATCACTTGAGGTCAGGAGTTTGAGACCAGCCTGACCAACATGCAAAACCCCATCTCTACTAAAAAATAGAAAAATTAGCTGGAAATGGTGGTGAGTGCTTGCAATCCCAACTACTCAGGAGGCTGCAGCAGGAGAATTACTTGAACCCGGGAGGTGGAGGTTGCTGTGACCTGAGATCGTGCCACTGTCTCAAGAAGAAAAAAAAAAACCATCCCAACCTACACTAGTCCTACATGGCCTAGCCCCTGGCTGCCTCTCAGACTTCATTTTCCCTCTTAATTACTATGTTGGAATGTAGTAAGTCATTCCCACCTTTCCATTCCTTGACATTAGCCATTCCCGCTGTCTAGAAGGCTGTTATAATTCAGGTTTTAGTTTAGATGTTACTTCCTCACAGGAGGTATTTCCTATGTGCTTAGTATAAAATATCCATCCAAGTCACTCTCATCACCTCATAGTTTATTTCTGTGCATACCTGACATTATTACTCTGATACTTTCCTTCCTTTATTTGTTGGTTTTGCAATCTGTATCCCATGATAAAATGTGAACACCAGAACAGAGACCTGGTCTTCTTGACTACTGCTATGTCCCCAGTGCCTAGAACAGTGATTGGAGCAGCTGGCACCAAAAACCTTTCCTCTGGAGTTCATGTTTTTGGGTGGTATCTCCAGGATCTGGACTGTCCTCAGCCTGGCATCATCGTAATCTGTATCTGTTGGAGTTGCAGCAGATAGAGGCCTTGTCACAAATACCTTGTCATGGGTTCTCAAGATCAGTCTGTCACCTATAGAAAGTTATACTAGATTAGTTTGATGTAGACATGAGTCCAGGTGAATTCTGCTGAAATCTGGGCAGCTTCAAGTTCTGAGCAGAATAGAAAGTTAAGTAAGCTGACCTGATGGCCACCCTTTTATCTCAACAGTATATTAAACATGAACACTTGGATAATAAGTAACCACTGCAGCATTTTATGGTGAAGATGCTATGGAATTATGAGCATCTCATAAGCTCACCAAAGTGATTAGGTAATTGTTTTCCATCCTTATATTTTCCCACCTTTTCCCACTTTTTTCTTTGTCTAAAAATAAAATTATAAACGGAAAAAAAGAATGAAGAAAAATGAACAGAGCCTCAGAGAAATATGAGACATCATTAAGCTTGCTAACGTACATCTAATGGAAGTTCCAAAAGGAGAGGAGCGAGAGAAAAGAAGAGAAAAAAAATATTTAAATAAATAGGGGCTGAAAACTTTCCAAATCTGATGGAAAACTTTACACATACAAGAAGCTCAACAAACTCTAAGAGGTTAAATGCAAAGATATCCACAAACACACATTATAGTAAAAAATGGTCAAGGACAAAGAGAAAAGCTTGAAGAAGCAAGAGAAAAATCCTTACTTATGGTTGGGCACAGTGGCTCACACCTGTAATCCCAGCACTTTGGGAGGCCGAGGCGGGCAGATCACGAGGTCAGGAGATTGAAACCATCCTAGCTAACATGGTGAAACCCCATCTCTACTAAAACTACAAAAAATTAGCCGGACATGGTGGCATGCGCCTGTAGTCCCAGCTACTCGGGAGGTTTAGGCAGGAGAATTGCTTGAACCCAGGAGGTGGAGGTTGCAGTGAGCCAAGATCACACCACTGCACCCCAGCCTGGGTGACACAGCGAGACTCTGTCTCAAAGGAAAAAAAAGAAAAATCCTTCCTTACAAGAGAACCCCAATAAGATCAACAGCTGACTTCTTATCAGAGGCAGTGGAGAACAGAATGCAGTGGATAACAGCCCAGGCACAGTGGCTCAGGCCAAGAAGGGAGGATTGCCTGAAGCTAAGAGTTCAAGACCAGCCTGGCCAACACAGGGAGACCTCTACAAATAATTGTTTGGGTTTTTTTTGTTTGTTTTTTTTTTTTTTTTTTTTTTTTTGAGATGGAGTTTTGCTCTTTTCACCCAGGCTGGAGTACAGTGGTGTAATTTCAGCTCACTGCAACCTCCACCTCCCAGGTTCAAGTGATTCTCCTGCCTCAGCCTTCCAAGTAACTGGGATTACAGGCCACCACACCCAACTAATATTTTGTATTTCTAGTAGAGATGGAGTTTCGCCATGTTGGTCAGGCTGGTCTCGAACTCCTGACCTCAGGTGATCCATCCGCCTTGGCCTCCCAAAGTGCTGGGATTACAGGCGTGAGCCACCGCACCCGGCCTTACAAATGAATTTTTTAAATAGCCAGACATAGTGGCACACACCTGTAATTCCAGCTACTTGGGAGGCTTAGGTGGGAGGATCACTTGAGCCCAGGAGCTGGAGGCTGCAGTGAGCTATGATCACACCACTGTACTCCAGCATGGGAGACAGAGGGAGATCCTGTCCTAAAATGAAGGAGAAGGAGAAGGCAGTGGGATAACATTCAAAGTGCTCAAAGAAAATCTGAAATCCTACATTCAGCAAAAATTGTCTTTCAAATATGAAGACAAAATGAAGAGATTCCTAGATAAACAAAAATTGAGATAATTCATTGCTATCAGACCCACTGTACAAAAAATACTAAAAGAAAGTTATTTAGGCGGCCAGGCACAGTGACTCACACATATAATCCCAGCACTTTGGGAAGCCGAGGCAGGTGGATCACCTGAGGTCAGGAGTTTGAGACCAGCCTGGCCAACATGGTGAAACTGCATCTCTACTAAAAATACAAAAATTAGCTGGGTGTGGTGGCAGGCACCTGTAATCCCAGCTACTCGGGAGGCTGAGGCAAGAGAATCACTTGAACCTGAGAGGCAGAGGTTGCAGTGAACCGAGATCGTGGCATTGCACTCCAGCCTGGGCAACAACAGTGAAACTCCACCTCAAAAAAAAAAAAAAAAGTTATTGAGGCTGAAACAAGTGACTCTAGATACTAATACACAAAAGCATTAGTAAAGATGGCATGCATATTTATTTTCTTAACTAATTTTAAAAAGCAATTGAATATGTATATAATTTTATTGTTGGGACTATACCAAAGAAATGTGATGTATTTGCCAATAACAGCACAAAAGAGGTGGATGGGAGCAAAGCTATATTGGACTAAGGAAATGACTCCCAGTGATAATACAGGAACAAATGAAGAGAACCAGAAATGAGAAATAAATTTGATACAATAAAAGCTATAAATATATATTTATAGGCCAATGCAACAAAAGCTGTAAGTATATTTTTTTCTCCATTTTCTTCCCTCAGCTTTTTAAAAAGGTATAAAAGTAAAGTAATAATTATAGCAATATATTACTGGGTTTGTAACATATATAGAGATGTATAACAATACCACAAGAGGAAACAGGGAATGGAGCTATATATGAATAATGTTTCTATATCTCTTTGGAATTGTAAATGTGAAGCAGATTCTGATGTTAAGATGTATGTATGGTAAGCCCTGGAGCAACAACTGAGGAAACAATTCAAAAACTATATCGTAAAAAATCATTTAAAAATTAATGTTACATCAGAAAATATTTACTTAATGCAAAAGAAAGGAAAAGAGGAATAAAGAAACAGAAAACATAGGAGGCATGGAGAAAGCAAAAAGTAAACCAGCAAAAGTAAATCCAGCTATATAAATAATAGCATTAAATGTGAATATGTTATCCATCAAAAGGCAGAGAACATCAGACTAGATAAGAAAACAAAATCCCAACTAAACGCAGTATATGGGAGACAGACTTTAAATTCAAGGACACAGATGGATTAAAAGTAAAAGGATAAAAAATTATATAACATGCAAACAGCAACCATAAGCAGGAGTGGTTATACAAAATAGGCTTCAAAAAATTATTAGAAATAAAGAGGGACATTTTATAATAAAAGGGTCACTGCATCAGGAAGATACAACAATTATAACCATATGTGACCAAAAAGCACCAAAATTCATAAAGTATAAACTGCCAGAACTGAAAGGGGAAATAACACAATTCAACAAGAATGGGCTTTCAATAATGGATAGACCAATAAGGCAGAAGATTGACAAGGAAACAGATGACTTGAACAACACTATAAACCAACGAAACCAACAGACATCTATAGACACTCCACTCAACAACAGCAGAATATACATGTTTCTCCAGTGCATATGGAACATTCTCCTGGATAGACCATGTGTTAAGCCATAATACAAGACCCAATACATTTTAAAGGAAAGAAATAATACAAAGTATGTTCTCTAACCACAAAGGAATTAAAAATAATATACGATAACCACAATAGAAATTAGAGGCTGGTGTGGTGGCACACATCAGTAATTGCAGCACTGAGAGGCCAAGTCTGGAGAATCACTTGAGCCCAGCAGTTTGGGACCAGCGTGGGCAACATGATGTGACCCCCATCTCTACAAAAATTTATTTTTAATTAGCTGGGTACAGTGGCACATGCCTGTAGTCCCAGCTACTCGCGAGGTTTAGGTGGGAGAATTGCTTGACTTAGGAGATCAAGGCTGCAGTGAGCCATGTTCAAACCACTGCACTCTAACGTGGGCAAGAGAGCAAGACCCTGTCTCAAAAAAAGAAAGAGAAAGAACAAGGAAATCTGAGAAATCCACAGACATGTGGAAGTTAACATACTACTGAGTAACTAATGGGTGAAGGAAGAAATCACAAGGGAAATTAGGAAATACTTTGAGATAAATGAAAAGAAAGACAACATACCAAAACATATGGGATGTAGCTAAAGCAGTGCCTAGAGAGAAATTTGTAGCTGTAAATGCTTAAATAAACAGGAAGAAATAATGTAGGATAAACAGGTTTAAAGATCTAATATACAGGCTCGAGCTGTAGGCATGCAGGGCCGGAGACGCTGCAGACCCACGACCTGGAGCAGCTCGGAGGTGGTGAATAATAGCTCTTCACGTCTGCAATAAAAAATGGCCTCCAATAAAACTACATTTCAAAAAATAGGAAAAAAACAATAGGAAGAGTAAAAAAGTTGAAGAGGCAGAGCCTGAAGAATTTGTGGTGGAAAAAGTACTAGATCGATGTGTAGTGAATGGGAAAGTGGAGTATTTCCTGAAGTGGAAGGGATTTACAGATGCTGACAATACTTGGGAACCTGAAGAAAATTTAGATTGTCCAGAGTTGATTGAAGCATTTGTTAACTCTCAGAAAGGTGGCAAAGAAAAAGATGGTACAAAAAGAAAATCTTTATCTGATAGTGAATCTGATGACAGCAAATCAAAGAAGAAAAGAGATGCTGCTGACAAACCAAGAGGATTTGCCAGAGGTCTTGATCCTGAAAGAATAATTGGTGCCACAGACAGCAGTGGAGAATTGATGTTTCTTATGAAATGGAAAGATTCAGATGAGGCAGACTTGGTGCTGGCGAAAGAGGCAAATATGAAGTGTCTTCAAATTGTAATTGCTTTTTATGAAGAGAGACTAACTTGGCATTCTTGTCCAGAAGATGAAGCTCAATAATTGTTCACATTGTTTTTTTATATATATTTATGTATATATATATATATATATATATAATTTGGGTCTTGGATTTTGATTTACTAGTGTGATGAAATAACTGCATCCTAATGAAAATCAAGTTTGATATGTTTGTTTTGAAAGTAGCATTGGAAGAGTTGTTGGGGGGTTTTTTGCATCCATAGCACTGGTTACTTTGAACAAATAAATAAAAGCTTTCTGGCCGGGCGCGGTGGCTCAAGCCTGTAATCCCAGCACTTTGGGAGGCCGAGGCGGGTGGATCACGAGGTCAGGAGATCGAGACTATCCTGGCTAACATGGTGAAACCCCGTCTCTACTAAAAATACAAAAAACTAGCCGGGCGTGGTGGTGGGCGCCTGTAGTCTCAGCTACTTGGGAGGCTGAGGTGGGAGAATGGCGTGAACCCGGGAGGCGGAGCTTGCAGTGAGCCGAGACCACGCCACTGCACTCCAGCCTGGGAGACACAGCGAGACTCCGTCTCAAAAAAAAAAAAAAATAAAAATAAAAATAAAAATAAAATAAAATAAAAGCTTTCTGTAGTTGCTTCTTTTATCAGAAAAGAACATTTGATACCATGGTATATTATTTCCTCTTCATTAAAGAACAGCTTTTCTAAATGTTGGGGGAAATGTCCGTAGTCATTACTCAATCAAAACTTGTATTCTTATAAGCCTAAGGACCATTTTAGGTTTTTAACATGTCTTTTTTTGTGTGTGTGTGTATCCATAAAATGCATATGTAAATTTTTCTTTGTTTTTAAGCATTCACCCAAACAAAAAAATCACAGGTAAACCGTTTCTGAGATGCCATTATTCCGAGCAAAATAAGAAATAATCACTTCAAGTTAAATTGAAAATTTTCCTGAAGCCATACATTTCAAGGGAAATAAGTAATTCTAAATAGGACAATTTAAATTGGATAATTTTAAAGTATCTATAATTGCAGTGGTTTATTTGCAAATTTCCTAAAAGGAAAGATTTTATCACTGCCATCGCAGCAGGTTTTCTCATCCAGATGAGGAAACTAGACAAATGCTAGTGTGTTTTAACTAGCTGAACAAAACTAAGTTAAATGAAAATTTAAAAATTTCCCTAGTGAGCCATTCCTTAACAAAATGTTGAAATCCCTGTTGCTACATTGACTAAAAGGTAATGATGAATGGAATATGTAAGACTTGGCTTATATAAACCTAATCAGATGGTTAGAGATGTTGGCAGTTGAGGACCTGCTGCCATAAATGTGTGAACAACCTTTTGTAAGCTGACCTATTGACCTGCATGTTTTTTCTTTACCCCAACTGATTCCTTACATGTAGGCTCAATCTTCAGTTATTTGCTTTACTAGTTCAACAAAAGCCAGGAAGAACAACTTTGTAGTAATCAGAGTGTTATCCAACTGTATATTGTTTACTTGATTGTAAATACTGGTGAACCAGTGGTTAATAAATAGTTTTATATTCCTTTATGCAAAAAAAAAAAAGATCTAATATACAACATGAAGACTATAGTTAGTAATAAAGTATTTTATTAGGGAATTTTGCTAAATGAGTAGCTTATAGCTGTTCCTGCCCACAGAGAGGAAAATGTATAACTATGTAAGGATGATGGATATATATGTTCATTTGTTCCACTATAGTAACCATTTTACTGTATATGTGTATGTTATATCATGTATACCTTAAATATACACAATAAAAAATAAGAACGTTTTTTGGTTTGTTTTTTGTTTGTTTGTTTTTGAGACAGAGTCTCATTCTGTTGCCTAGGCTGGAGTGCAGTGGCGTGATCTCAGCTCACTGCAACCTCCACCTCCCGGACACAAGCAATTCTCATGCCTCAGCCTCCCAAGTAGCTGGGATTATAGGCATGTGCCACCATGCTTGGCTAATTTTTGTATTTTTAGTATAGTTGAGGCTTCACCATGTTACCCAGGCTGGTCTTGAACTCCTGGCCTCAAGTGATCTGCCTGCCTTTGCCTCCATAAGTGCTAAGATTACAGGCATGAGCCACCACGCCCAGCCATGAAGAAAGATTTCAAATCAAGCACTTAACCTTCCACCTTAAGACACTGGAAAAAGAGTAGCAATTAAAAGCACACTAAAAGAAAATAATAAAGATGGAAGCAAATGAACTAGAGAAGAGAAATGCGATAGAGAAAAACAAAACCAAAAGCTAGGTTTTGAAAAGATTTTTTAAATTGGCAAACCTTTTAGTTAAACTAAGGGAGACTCAAATTACTAAAATCAGAAATGAAAGAAGAGATATAAAGAAGATAAACAAGGCTGGGCATGGTGGCTCACGCCTGTAATCCCAGCACTTTGGGAGGCCGAGGTGGGTGGATCACGAGGTCAGGAGATCGAGACCATCCTGGCTAACGTGGTGAAATCCCGTCTCTACTAAAAAATACAAAAAATTAGCTGGGCGTGGTGGCGGGCGCCTGTAGTTCCAGCTTCTTGGGAGGCTGAGCGGGAGAATGGTGTGAACCTGGGAACCAGAGCTTGCAGTGAGCCGAGATTGCACCACAGCACTCCAGCCTGGGCGACAGAGCAAGACTCTGTCTCAAAAAAAAAAAAAAGAAGATAAACAAAAAGGCTTATAAAGGAGTACTATGAACAATTGTGTGCCTTTAGATTAAATGAGCAAATTATTAGAAAGACACAAACTACTGAAACTGACTCAAAAGGAGAGAAAATATGAATAGCTCTATAACAACTAAAGACATTGAATTGTCCAACACTGCCTACAAAGAAAAGCCCAGACATCACTAGACAAAGATATCACAAGAAAAAGAAAACTACAGACCAATATCTCCTATGAATATAGATGCAAAAATCTTCAACATACGCTAGTGCAATCCAGCAACATACAAAAATAATTATACTCCAAGGGAAATTTATTCCAAGAATGGAAAGTTGACTTAATATTTGAAAATCAATTAATGTAATACACTGTATCAATATAATTTTTTTTTAAGTTTCACAATTGGCTGGGTGCGATGGCTCATACCTGTAATCCCAGCACTTTGGGAGGCCGAGGCGGGCAGATCACAAGGTTTGGGAGTTCTAGACCAGCCTGGACAACATGGTGAAACCCCGTCTCTACTAAAAATACAAAAATTAGGCATGGTGGCATATGCCTGTAATCCCTGCTATTCGGGGGGCTGAGGCAGAAGAATTGGCTTGAACTTGGGAAGCGGAGGTTGCAGTGAGCCAAGATCACACCACTACACTCCAGTCTAGGTGACAGAGCAAGACTCTGTCTCAAAAAAAAAAAAAAAAAAAAAAAAAGGTTTCACAATCATCTCAATAGATGCATAAAAAGCAATCGACAAGCCCAATATTTTTTCATGACTAAAAAAAACAGCAACATAGAAGGGAACTTCCTTAACTTGATAAAGGACATCTACAAAACACCCACAGTTAATGTTACACGTAATGGTGAAGAAATGGATACTTTCCCACTAAGATCAGGAACAAGACAATCCCATTCTCAACATTTCTATTCAATATTGTACTGGAGGATCTAGCCAGAGCAGTCGGGCCAAAAAAATGACATAAAATGCATCTAAACTGGAAAAGAAGTAAAACTATCTATTCAGAGATGACCTGATCCTGTATGCAGGAAATTCTATGAAATCACTAAAAAAAATTAGATAATTGAGCTCAGCAGCACTTCAGGATATAGGATCAATATGACAAAATCAACTTATTTCTATACAGTAGCAATGAAAAATCTAAAATTGAAACTAAGAAAACAACTTATAACATCAAAAAATTAAGAGCTTAAGGATAAATTTAACAAATAGAAAACATTCTGAAAACATATTCAAATAAAATATTGTTGAAAGAAATTAAAGGCCTAAATAAATGGAAAGACATCCTATGTTTATGGATCATAAGACTTAATGTTGTTAAGATGGGAATATTCCTCAACTTAATCTACAGATTCACCACAGTCTCTAGCAGAGAGACTTGTAAGAGACTCTCTTCCTTGTAGAAATTAACAAGCTGATTCTAAAATTTATGTGAAAACTCAAGGGACTCAAAACACCCAAAACAATTTTGGAAAACAACAAAGAAGATTTACACTTTCCCATTTCCAATCTTACTACAAAGCTACAATAATCAAGACAGTGCAGTACTGGCATAAGGATAGACATACAGATCAATGGAACAGAATTGGGAGTCCAGAAATAAACCCACATTTCCATGGTCAACCGATTTTCATCAAGGGTGAAAAAGAATAGTCTTTTCTACAAATGGCACTAGGATAGCTAGACAGGCTAATGCAAAATAATGAAGTTGGATCCTTACATCACACCATATGTAAAAATTGACCCAAAATGGATCAAAGGACCTGAACGTAAGAGTCAAAACTGTAAAACTCTTATAAGAAAGCATAGGGGTAAATCTTTGTGACCTTGGATTTGGCAATGGATTCTTAGACACTAAAAGCACAAGCAACAAGCAAAAAAATAAATTGGACACCAAAATTAAAAACTTTTGTGCTTCAAGGAACATCAAGAAAGTGAAAAGATAGCTTACAGAATATGAGAAAATGTTTACAAAGTATGTATCTGATAAGGGAATGTGTATCCAGAATATATAAATAATGCCTACAACTCAACATTTAAAAGAAAAATAACCCAATTTTTAAAATGGTGAAAGACTTGAATAGACATTTTTCCAAAGAAGATATACAAACGGTCAATAAGCGCATGAAAAGTTGCTCAACATCATTGGCCATAAGGGAAATGCAAATCAAAACCACAGTGAGATATCACTTTAACACTCAGTAGAATGGCTATAAGCAAAAAGCTACATAACAACAAATGTTGCCAAGGATGTGGAGAAACTGGAACCCTCTACACTGCTGATGGGAATGTAAAATAATGCAGCCACTTTGGAAAGCCACCTGTCAGTTCTTCAAAAAGTTAAACATATAGAGTTACCATATGACCCAGATATATACGCAAAATAATTGAAAACAGGTACTCAAACCAATACTTGTACGCAAATGCTCATAGCAACACTATTCACAATAGCCAAAATGTGGGAAAAAAACCAAATATCTATTGACTGATAAACGGAGAAAGAAAATGTCGTATACCTGTACAATGGAATATTAATCAGTCACAAAAAGCATGAACCTTGTAAATGTTTTGCTGTGCGAAAGAAGCCAGACACAAAAGATCACACACTGCATGACTCTATTTGTATACAATATCCAGAATGGGTAAATCCATAGCAACAGAAAGCAAATTATAAATTGTTAGGGACTGGCCAGGCGCAGTGGCTCACGCCTGTAATCCCAGCACTTTGGGAGGCCAAGGCGGGTGGATCACTTGAGGTCGGGAGCTCGAGACCAGCCTGGTCAACATGGTGTAACCCTGTCTCTACTAAAAGTACAAAAATTAGCTGGGCATGATGGTGCATTCCTGTAATCCCAGCTACTTGGGAGGCTGAGGCACGAGAATTGCTTGAACCTGGGAGGTGGAGGTTGCAGTGGGCTGAGAACATGTTACTGCACTGTGCTCCAGTCTGGGCAACACAGTGAGACTCTCAAAAAAAAAATTGTTAGGGACTGGAGAGAAGAAAATGTGACTGCATAATGGATGTGTGCGTAACGGATGTGTGGTTTTTGTTTGGGGTAATGAAAATGTTTTGGAGCTTGATGAAGGTGGTGGTTGCACAACATTGTGGATGCACTAAATGTCATTAAATTGTACACTTTTGTTAATTTTCTTATGTGAATTTCACTTTCAATAAAAAATAAAGGCTGGGCATGGTGGCTCACGCCTGTAATCCCAACACTTTGGGAAGCCGAGGAAGGAGGATTGTTTGAGCCCAGGAGTTCAAGACCAGCCTGGGCAACATAGCGAGACCCTATCTCTACAAAAAAATTAATAAAAATTTTAAAAAGGAATGAAGTAGGTTTGTGCTACAACATGGATAAACCTTGAAAACATGCTATGTGAAAGAAGACAACCACAAAACGTCACATATGATTCCACTTTTATAAAATGTCCAGAATGGGGAAATATATAGAGACAGTCAAGATTAGTGGTTGCTCAGGGAAAGAGAAGAATGATATGGGCACTTGGGATGATAGCTAAAGGTTATAGAGTTTCTCTTTGAGGTGATGAAAATGTTCAAAACTGATTATGGTAATGGTTGCATAACTGAGAGTATACTTAAAACCACTGGATTGTACCATTTAAATGGGTGAATTGTATGATATGTGGATTATATTGCCAGAAAACTGTTTCAAAAAAGCCAATATTGCATTAAATTGCATTTGGGTAATAGAAATATAACCCGTAATCTCACCAATTTATCCTTTTGTTACATCATTTTGTTTAATCTCTTCTTGTGTTTGCCCATGTATGTATATCCATCATGCACAGGGCAGTGTTATTATCTGCTTTTTTACAGACAGACAAACTGAGACCCAGAGATGGCACTGTGTCTAAGAGCAACAGAAAAAGTGGTTTGAGCAGTGCGCTCTTGATGACAGTGTTGCTGTGTTAAACGAATTAATACATGAAAGGACTTGGAATACTGCCTGACATATAGTAAGTGCTCAAAAATGTTAGCTATTACTAGTAGACCACATGAAGGACTTTTAGAAATAGCTGTATTGTGCTTATTCCCATTTTTGGCTTGGCTCACGTTATTCCCCCACCTAGAAGGTTGTCTTTTGTTTGCTGCCTATTGAAATTGTTCCCTTGTTCAAGGCCCTGCTCAAATCTCACCTCCTTCATGAAGCTGCTGACCTCTTCTTTCTGTGTGGTATTGTGCTCACAACATTGACACACTCTAGCAGTCTAATGTTCTCATTGTCTTCTTGTTATTGGTCTTGACTCTGTGACCAGCTCTTCTGCTCTATTAGAAATATTTTGTTGGCCGGGTGCAGTGGCTCATGCCTGTAGTCCCAGCACTGCGAGGCCAAGGTGGGCAGATCAGGAGGTCAGGGGATTGAGACCATCCTGGCCAACATGGTGAAACCCCTATCTCTACTAAAAATACAAAAATTAGCTGGTGGCGTGGTGGCACATGCCTGTAGTCCCAGCTACTTGGGAGGCTGAGGCAGGAGAATAGCTTCAACCCAGGAGGTGGAGGCTGCAGTGAGCCAAAATCGCGCCACTGCACTCCAGCCTGGCAACAGAGTGAGACTCAAAAATAAATATTTTTTTGGCTGGGAGTGGTGGCTCACGCCTGTAATCCCAGCACTTTGGGAGGCCGAGGAGGTGGGCAGATCACCTGAGGTCAGGAGTTCAAGACCAGCCTGGCCAACATAGTGAAACTCCGTCTCTACTAAAAATACAAAAATTAGCTAGATGTGGTGGCACACACCTGTAATCACCTGAGGTCAGGAGTTCGAGACCAGCCTGGCCAACATGGTGAAACCACATCTCTACCTAAACTACAAATATTCACTGGGCACGGTGGCGCATGCCTGTAGTCCCAGCTACTCGGGAGACTAAGGCAGGAGAATCACTTGAACCTGGGAGGTAGAGGTTGCAGTGAACCAAGATCGCACCACTGCACTCCAGCCTGGGCAACAGAGCAAGACTGCATCTGGAAAAAAAAAAAAAAAAAAGAATCTAAACAAATCAATATAAGTGGATGGCGGCCAGGCACAGTGGCTCACACCTGTAATCCCAGCACTTTGGGAGGCGGAGGTGGGTGTACCACAAGTCAGGGATTCAAGACTAGCCTGACTAACATGGTGAAACCCTGTCTCTACTAAAAATACAAAAATTAACTGGGCATGGTGGGATGCACCTGTAATCCCAGCTACTCAGGAGGCTGAAGCGGGAGAATCACTGTAGGCAGAGGTTGCAGTGAGCTGAGATGGCGCCACTGCACTCCAGCCTGGGCGACAGAGCGAGACTATGTCTCAAAAAAAAAAAAAAAGGTGATAGCAAGCAAATTGATTCAACCTCTTAAAGAATAATGAGGCTAGGCCAGGCGTGGGGGCTCATACCTGTAATCCCAGCACTTTGGGAGGCCAAGGTGGGTGGATCATGAGATCAGGAGTTCAAGACCAGCCTGGCCGAGATGGTGAAACCCCATCCCTACTAAAAATACAAAAAAATTAGCCAGGCGTGGTGGCAGGTGCCTGTAATCCCAGCTACTCGGGAGGCTGAGGCAGAGAATTGCTTGAACTCGGGAGGCAGAGGTTGCAGTGAGCCAAGATCGCGTCACTGCACTCCAGCCTGTGCAATAGAATGAGACTGTCTCAAAAACAGTAACAACAACAACAACAATAATAATAATGAGGCTCACACCTGTAATCCCAGCACTTTGGGAGACCAAGGTAGGAAGATTGCTTGAGAATGTGAGACAAGCCTAGGAAACATAGTGAGACCCCATTTCTACAAAAAAAAAAAAAAAAAAAAAATAGTGAGGCATGATGGTGCATGCCTGTAGTCCCAGCTACTCAGGAGGCTGAGGTGGGAGGCTCACTTAAGCCCAAGAGGTCAAGGCTGTAGTGAGCGATAATCATGCCACTGTACGCCAGTCTCCAGTCTGGACAACAGAACGAGACCCTGTCTGAATAATAATAATAATAATAATTATAATGAAATGTTTCTCCTTTTAGTAAATATTTTTAACTTGGCAAAACGACATCTTCTAAACATGTAAATTAAGGTGTAGAGTACATAGCCTGCTAAACTGTACACTTTTACCGTAGTTATCTGAATAAGTTATCTGAATAACTTTTTTCGTCCTATCCAGGTGAGGCAGAGACACAGAGATATGGAAGAACATTGGACAGATTTACATCAATATATTAATTAGGTGATTTCAGAGATGGAGCAGGAGAGGAAGACTTATAGATGCTTTTTCTTTTTCTTTTTGCTTGCTCATATTTTCTTTTTAATTATTATTCAGTATTTCAAGTAGACAGAAAAGTACAAAGGATAATACAACAAATATCCAGGTACCCACCACCCATCATTTTTACATAATAGCATTTGATGTTTTGAAATGAGACATAAAACATTACAAATACCCTATCACCGAGGATCCTGCATCCTCCTCTTCTTTTCCCAGAAGTGAACATGTCTCTGAATTTGATGCTTATTATGCCTATGCATGTTGTTATACTTTTACTACATATTTTATGTAGCTACAGCATAATATGTTATGTACACTTTATATAATAACCTCATACTATTCATATCCTTATGCAATTTTTTAGACTCTATTTGTTTGAGAATTATATATTTTGATTCAGGTAGCTTAAGTTTATTTTAGCTACTCAATAGTAATCTATTCTATTAATCTACTAAAATATATTTCATGTCTACGGACATTGAGGTTATTTTCAGTTTTTTCTTTAATGTTGTAGCAAAACTTTCGCTCATTTTTCTTGTGCCTACATTCGTATGCACATTGTCAACTTGACTAAACATTTGCAAAAAGTTTTCTCCAGAGGTGTACCAGCTTAGGCTCGCAAGCAGCATATGAAAGCCCCAGTTGTTGTTTCCTCGGCAACAGTTGGGGTTATATCAGTCAGAATAACTAAATTATGCTGTAGTAACACAATCACAGAAATCTCAGTGTCTTAATTCAACGGTCTATTTCTTCTTCATGAAGTTCTGTTATCATAGTCACTCAGGGACCGGGGTTGACAGAACTTCCATCCTGACACTTGCTTCTATGAAGTAGGGGGAAAAAACTGACTAAAGGGCTCAAATTTGGCTCTTCCCAATTTCTGCACACAAGTGACCATATCAATTCTGCTGACAATTAATTGGCTAACACTTGTTTTAACAAGTCTTGTGACCACATCTAACTTCAAAGAGTTCCCACTCCTACCTTTAGGATCTGAATGTCTGTGAATGATGACTGCAGGTACTGATAAACTATACTTTTTCTAGTGCAGTGAGTATGAAATAGTCTCTTTATTTTTATTTATATATCCTGATTATTAATGAGGTTGAACATACATTCGTAAGTTTGTTGGTCACTTATGTTTTCTCTTTTGAAAATTACCTGTTTATATCCTTTGCCCATGGTCTTAGTCCATTTATGCTGCTATAACAGAATACCCCAGAGTGGATAACTTATAAAGAACAGAAATGTATTTCTCACAGCTCTGGAGGCTGGGAAGTCTAAGCTCAAGTAACTGGCATTTGGTCTGGTGAGGGCCTTCTTGTGTGTCCTCACAGGGCAAAAGGTGGAAAGGCAAGCTAGGTAAATGCTGCATGGAGCCCTTTTCTTTTCTTTTCTTTTCTTTTCTTTTTCCTTTCTTCCCTCCTTCCTTCCTTTCTTTTTTCTTTCTTTTCTTTCTCTTTTCTTTTCTTTTCCTTCCTTCCTTCCTTCCTTTCTTTTTTCTTTTCTTTCTCTTTTCTTTTCCTTCCTTCCTTCCTTCCTTTCTTTCTCTTTCTTTCCCTTCCTTCCTTCCTTTTCTTCTTTCCTCTCTCTTTCCCTTTCCTTTTCCTTCCTTTCCCTTTCCTTTCCTTTTTCCTTTCCCTTTCCTTTTCCTTTTCTTTTGTTTTTGACAGAGTCTTACTCTGTCACCCAGGCTGGAGTACAGTAATGTGATCATGGCTCACTGCAGCCTTGATCTTCCCTGGCTCAGGTGATCCTCCCACCTCAGCCTCCCAAATAGCTGGGACTACAGATGCACACCACCACATTCAGCTGATTTTTGTATATATATATATATATTTTTTTTGTAGAGACAAGGTTTTGCAATGTTGTCCAGGCTGGTCTCAAATGCATGGGCTCAAGTGATCAGCTCACCTCAGTCACTCAAAGTATTGGGATTACAGGTGTGAACCACCATGGCTACCCCTTTTGCCCATTTTTATGTTGGATTTTTAGTGTTTTCTCATCAATTTCTAAGGGTTCTTTATTTAGTAGGGGTACTAGCTTTTTGCCTGATACGAATAACAAATAATTTCCTGTTTTTCTTTTTTTTTTTTGAGACAGAGTCTTGCTCTGTCACCCAGGCTGGAGTACAGCGGCGCAATCTCGGCTCACTGCAAGCTCCACCTCCTGGGTTCACGCCATTCTCCTGCCTCAGCTTCCCGAGTAGCTGGGACTACAGGCGCCCGCTAGAACGCCCGGCTAATTTTTTTTGTATTTTTAGTAGAGACGGGGTTTCACCATGCTAGCCAGGATAGTCTAGATCTCCTGACCTTGTGATCTGCCCGTCTTGGCCTCCCAAAGTGCTGGGATTACAGGCGTGAGCCACAGCGCCCGACCAATTTCCTGTTTTTCATTTGCATTTTTTTCCTTGGTGAATTATGTCTTTTGGCCATTCTGAAAGGTTTTTAAAATTTTTTAGCTACTCAAATTTACCAATCTAATCTTTCACGACTTTACATTTGAGTCACATTTAGAAAGACCTTTCACACTTAAAGCCTATAAAGAAATTCGTATTTTCTTCTAAAACTTGCATGGTTTTATTTTCCCATGTAAATATCTGATCCACTTGAAAGTTTTCACATGGTATAATGTGTGATATAGGCATCCAACTTTTTTTTTCTTTCTGATGGCTGTGCAATTTCCAGTGTCCATAAACACGCTTATTGAATACAATTTTTCCACTAGTTTGAAATACTGCATTTATTACATACTAAATTCTGGTTTAAGGTAATGCTAACTGCAAAAAATGGTTCCAACACAATAGAAGTTTATTTCGCATTTGAATAAAATGCAAATATGTGTTCCTGATTGGCAGGCAGCTTTCTCGATTGGTAATTCAAGGCTCTTCTCATGTTCTGGTTCCAGTCTCTTTAAAACATGGCTTCCATGGTGTGGTGGTGTTTTGTCTCAAGTCAGAGGACAGAGAGAGAGAGAGCAGGGTATTGCTTGTGAGGCACTTTTGTGGGACAGGCTGGTAGTGGCATATATCATTTTTGCTCACATTCAGTTGCCTGAATTCACTCACGTGGCCACACCTATCTACTATTTCTCCATTAAGGAACCTTTTCTTTATTTTCTTTATTTTTTGAGACAGAGAGTCTCACTGTGTTACCCAGGCTGAAGTACAGTGGGGTGATCTAGGCTTACTACAACCTCTGCCTCTTAGGCTCAAAAGCAGTCCTACCACCTCAGCCTCCCCAGTAGCTGGGTCCACAGGCATGTGCTACCACACCCTGCTAATTTTTGCATTTTTTGTAGAGATGGGGTTTTGCCATGTTGCCGAGGCTGGTCTCGAATTCCTGAGCTCCAGCAATCCACCCACCTCAGCCTCCCAAAGTGCTGGGATTACAGGCATGAGTCACTGCACCCAACCAAGGAGGCTTTTAATTTCTAATTAGTATTCCGTATTGTTTTTTCTTTTCATTAATCAATCTTGTCCAAGGCTGATATATTTTAAGGTTTTTCAAAAAACCAACTTTTTAAAAAAGTCCCATTAAGGCCAGGCGTGGTGGCTCACACCTGTAACCTCAGCACTTTGGGAGGCTGAGGTGGGTGGATCACCTGAGGTCAGGAGTTCAAGACCAGCTCGGATAACATGGTGAAACCCCATCTCTACTAAAAATACAAAAATTAGCTGGGTGTGGTGGTGGGTGCCTATAATCCTAGCTACTCTGGAGACTGAGGCAAGAGAATCATTTGAACCGGGAGGCATAGGTTGCAGTGAGCCAAGATCATGCCATTGCACTCCAACCTGGGCAACAATGGCGAAACTCCATCTCAAAAAAAAAAAAAAAAAAGGCCGGGCGCGGTGGCTGCAATCCCAGGACTTGGAAGGCGGGCGGATCATGAGGTGAGGAGATCGAGGCCATCCTGGCTAACACGGTGAAACCCTGTCTCTACTAAAAATACGGAAAATTAGCCAGGCGTGGTGGCGCGTGCCTGTAGTCCCAGCTACTCCAGAGGCTGAGGCAGGAGAATGGCAGGAACCCGGGAGGCGGAGCTTGCAGTGAGCCAAGATCGCGCCACTGCACGAGGCTCCATTCCAAAAAAAAAAAACATATTTTTCTCATTACTGGCTCATGGCACTTCCTTAAATTGAGTCCACAGGGCAGTTTTTTTTGTTTGTTTGTTCTTTTTGTTTGTTTGTTTTTGAGACGGAGTCTCGCTCTGTCGCCCAGGCTGGAGTGCCGTGGCGCGATGTCGGCTCACTGCAAGCTCGCCTCCCGGGTTCACGCCATTCTCCTGCCTCAGCCTACCGAGTAGCTGGGACTACAGGCACCCGACACCACGCCCGGCTAATTTTTT
This sequence comes from Theropithecus gelada, assembly GCF_003255815.1. Taxonomy (NCBI): domain Eukaryota; kingdom Metazoa; phylum Chordata; class Mammalia; order Primates; family Cercopithecidae; genus Theropithecus; species Theropithecus gelada. Next base: position 81,788,795 of record NC_037681.1, read on the forward strand.
GTATTTTTAGTAGAGACGGGGTTTCACCAATTCGCTCGCCTCGGCCTCCCAAAGTGCTGGGATTACAGGCGTGAGCCACCGTGCCCAGCCTGGAGGGCAATTTTTTTTTTTTTTTTTTTTTTTTGCGATGAACTCTCCCTCTGTAGCCCAGGCTGGAGTGCAGTGGCGCGATCTCGGCTCCTGCAAGCTCCGCCTCCCGGGTTCCTGCCATTCTCCTGCTTCAGCCTATAGAGTGGCTGGGACTACAGGCACCCGACACCACGCCCGGCTAATTTTTTGTATTTTTAGTAGAGACGGGGTTTCACCGTGTTAGCCAGGATGGTCTCGATCTCCGGACCTCGTGATCCACCCGCCTCGGCCTCCCAAAGTGCTGGGATTACAGGCGTGAGCCACCGTGCCGGCCTACAAATACCTTTTATTCTGGAACTAGATCAGTTGATTATAAAGTTCATAGGAAAAAAATAAATATGAAAGAAGAGCTAGGAAAATCTTGTAAAAGAAAATTCAATTTAGTTCAGAGAGACAGACTAGTCCTACAAGATACAAGAGTATACTATAAAGCCTCTGCAGTAAAAACTGAGTGTGTTGGCAAATCACTGTAACATAATAGAAAGTCTAGAAATAGGCTCAAGAAAATAAAGAAGTTTAATATATAGCAAAAGCGGCATCTCAAATCACTAGATAGCTTTTTAATAAATATCACTGGGACAACTGAATATTTTGAAAAATACAGATTTGGATTATACCTGGCACCATATACAAGGATAAAATCCAAATGAGAGCTATATGTAAAGAATTAATTCATGTAAGTAATAGAAGAAAATATGGATGAGTTACTTTATAAGCAAGGAGTAGGAGAAAGAAATAAGAGGAAAGATTGATAATCTTAACTACTTAAAAAAGAAAACTTCATGGCAAAAAGAAGTCAGAAAAGATGACAAACTGGGAGAAAATACTGCAAGGCTAATATACAAGTTCTTTAAAAATCAGGATGAAAAGGCTGGGTGTGGTGGCTCACACCTGTAATCCCAGCACTTTGGGAGGCCGAGGCTGGTGGATCACGAGGTCAGGAGTTCAAGACCAGCATGACCAATATGGTGAAACCTCGTCTCTACTAAAGAACACAAAAATTAGCTGGGTGTGGTGGCATGCACCTGTAATCCCAGCTACTCAGGAGGCTAAGGCAGGAGAATCACTTGAACCCGGGAGGCGGAGGTTGCAGTGAGCCAAGATTGCACCACTGCACTCCAGCCTGGGTGACAGACTGAGACTCTGTCTAAAAAAAAAAAAAAAAAAATCAGGATGAAAAAGACAAAAAGATACAAACCTATTATGAAAAAAAAAAAAGATATGAACAGACTGTCCACAGAAAAAGACATATGAATGGCCCTTAAATGAAATGCTCAACATGTTCATTATGAGGGAAATGCAAATTTAAAATATGCTGAAATACTAATTCCTATCTATCATGTTGGCAAAAATGTAAAAGTACAAAATGGTACTACTCCAAGGAGAGGAATTTGGCAATGTCTAGCAAATGCTCATATATATTTATCTTTTGGTCCAGTAATGCCACTTCTAGGAATTTACTATGAAGATACATCTTGACGAATATAGAACAATAGGAGCATAAGATTACTCATTGTAGAATTATTTATACACAATAGCAATAATGTGGAAACAACTCAAATGTCCATTAGCAAGAGACTGGGTTGAATAATAGGACATCAGCACAAAAAAACAAGGACAGGCTTTGCGCAGTGGCTCACTCCTGTCATCCCAGCGCTTTGGGAGACTGAGGTGGGAGGACAGCTTGAGTCCAGGAGTTCAAGACCAGCCTAGGCAACATAGTGAGACGTCATCTCTACAAAAAATAAAATTACCCGGGTATGGTGGCAAGCCTTATGGTCCCAGCTACTCGGGAGGCTGAAGTGGGAGGACTGCTTGAGCCCAGGAGGTCGAGACTGTAGTGAGATAAGATCATGCCACTCAACCTCGGTGACAAAATGAGACCCTGTCTCAAAAAAAAAAAAAAAAAAAAAGGACAGTGACGATTTCTGTGAATTGAAATGGAAAGAAAACTATATAGAGCAAGATACTTTCGTTCAAGAAATACAAACAAGAATCTAATAGATTCTCTTTAACAGTACAGTTTATTTACTATTTTAATTAACAATATGTCCACATTAGTCCAAAAACAAATATATGTATTTATTTTTGCAAAAAGAAACAGAGATGTGGCTGGGCATGATGGTTCACGCCTGTAATCCCAGCATTTTTGGGAGTCTGAGGCAGGCGAATCACAAGGTCAGGAGTTCGAGACCAGCCTGGCCAATGTGGTGAAACCCCATCTCTACTAACAATACAAAAAATTAGCTAGGTGTAGTGGTGGGCGACTGTAATCCCAACTACTCAGGAGGTTGAGGCAGGAGAATCGCTTGAACCTGGGAGGCGGAGGTTGCAGTGAGCTGAGATCACGCCACTGCACTGCAGCCCAGGCGACAGAGTGAGACTGCATCTTAAAAAAAAAAAAAGAAAGAAACAGAGATGTACCAAAAATAGTGAAATAGGTTATCTCTGGGGGACAGAGGAAGGAATAGGTGGAAGGGATAGAGCTGAGGAAGCTAGACTTTTCTAAGCATAACTTTTTACATAGTTCTGACTTAAAAAATTTTTAACTTTGAAATTATAGATTCAAACCAGGTGTGGTGGCTCATGCCTGTAATCCCAGCACCTTGAGATGCCGAGGTGGGCAGATAGCTTGAACTCAGGAGTTCAAGACCAGACTAGGCAACATGGCAAAATTCTGTCTCTACAAAAAATACAAAAATTAGCCAGGCGTGTTGTGTGCCTGTAGTCTCAGCTACTTGGGGGGCTGAGGCGGGAGGATCCCTTCAAACAGGGAGGTCGAGGCTGCAATGAGCAGAGATCATACCACTGCACTCCAGGCTGGGCAACAGAGACCCTGTCTCAAAACAAACAAAAACAAAAAAATGTGACTTGCAAAATAAGGCATTGGAGTTACTGCTCTCTTAATATGAATGCTTTGAATTGTGTCTCTGCTTGTCACCCTTGACCTTTTTTACACCCTGGGGCAATGTGCCATTGTTAGACAAGGAGGAGGACATATATACCTTCCTTTTGGAAAAAGGATGACTGTAAAAGCAGAAATAAGAAAAGAGAAGCTGTGCCTACAACACTTAACATGCTTTTAGGCAAGTCAATTTTAGGGAAGAGTTTATATGAAACTGAAGATCTGCGAATTGATCCCTTAAGAAGAAAGTCTGTGTACGCTTTGAAGGCCACTGGTATACACATGCCTTTTTGCCTACTCCTTTTAATTCTTACAACCTACTCTAATTGCGCCTCTGTCTCCACAACTATGTCGAACATACTTTTACAAAGGCCATCAATGACATGCACATTGCTAAACATACACAAAAAATCATGAGCAAGTAGTTACAAGCTTCAGGACATATAAAAAGAAATTCTAATGCAGAAATTTTATCCAAAGTTTCACCCATTTTATAATCAATATTAGTAAAAAAGACGAAGACACATGGGCCAGGCGTGGTGGCTCACACCTGTAATCCCAGCACTTTGGGAGGTCGAGGTGGGTGGATCACCTGAGGTCAGGAGTTCGAGACCAGCCTGGCCAACATGGTGAAAACCCATCTCTACTTAAAATACAAAAATTAGCAGGGCATGGTGGTGCACACCTGTAGTCCCAGCTACTTGGGAGGCCAAGACAGGAGAATCACTTGAACCTGGGAGGCGGAGGTTGCAGCGAGCCAAGATCGCGCCACTGCACTCCAGCCTGGGTGACAGACTGAGACTGTGTCTCAAAAAAAAAAAAAAAAAAAAAAAAAAAGGCTTAAGACATGGAGTACATTAGTTTAGGGACAGGTCTCCTGACCTAGCCAGCCCCAAGTAGGAGTGACATAGTTGTAGAGGGGTACATTTAAGCAAACCTGGCTGGTCCATTTTCTGAACTAGACAGTCCACTAGAATTTTGATGAAGCTTCTCATCAGTTATGGGCATGTTGATGAAGAGTCGACTCTGTAAAATGTTTGAAGAGATTTATTCTGAGCCAAATATGAGTGACCATGGCCCATGACACAGCCCTCAGGAGGTCCTCAGAACATGTGCCCAAGGTGGTTGGGGCACAGCTTGGTTTTATACATTTTAGGGATGCATGAGACATCAATGAAATACATTTAAGAAATACATTGGTTTGGTTCAGAAAGGCGGGGCAACTCAAAGCAGGGACTTTCAGGCTATAGGTAAATGTAAACATTTTCTTTTTTGGGATGGAGTCTCACTTTGTCGCCCAAGCTGGAGTGCAGTGGCACAATCTCTGCTTACTGCAACCTCCATCCCCTGGGTTCAAGCAATTCTCCTGCCTCAGCTTCCTGAGTAGCTGGGACTACAGGTGCATGCCACTACGCCCGGCTAATTTTTTGTATTTTAGTAGAGATGGGGTTTCACCATGTTGCCCAGGCTGGTCTTGAACTCCTGAGGTCAGCAATCTGCCTGCGTTGGCCTTTTAAAGTGCTGGGATTAGAGGCATGAGACACTGCGCCCGGCCAATTTAAATATTTTCTAATTGCCGGGCGCGGTGGCTCAAGCCTGTAATCCCAGCACTTTGGGAGGCCGAGACGGGCGGATCACAAGGTCAGGAGATCGAGACCATCCTGGCGAACACGGTGAAACCCCGTCTCTACTAAAAATACATAAAAAACTAGCCGGGTGAGGTGGCGGGCGCCTGTAGTCCCAGCTACTCGGGAGGCTGAGGCAGGAGAATGGAGTAAACCCGGGAGGCGGAGCTTTCAGTGAGCTGAGATCCGGCCACTGCACTCCAGCCTGGGCTACAGAGCGAGACTCCGTCTCAAAAAAAAAAAAAAAAAAAAAAAAAAATTTTCTAATTGACAATTGGTTGAGTTGACAATTGTCTGAAGACCTAGGATCAATAGGAAGGACATGTTCAGGTTAAGATAAAAGATTATAAGACTTCAAAAGGTTCTTCAAAGGTTCAAAAGGCATGCACCTGTAGACCCAGCTACTCAGGAAGCTGAGGCAGAATTGCTTGAACCTGGCGTGGCGGAGGTTGCAGTAAGCAGAGATGGTGCCACTGCACTCCAGCTTGGGCGACAAAGTGACACTCCATCCCAAAAAAGAAAAAGAAAAAGAAAATGTTTACGTTTACCTATAGCCTGGAAGTCCCTGCTTTGAGTTGTCCCGCCTTTCTGAACCAAACCAATGTATTTCTTAAATGTATTTCATTGATGTCTCATGCCTCCCTAAAATGTATAAAACCAAGCTGTGCCCCAACCACCTTGGGCACATGTTCTCAGGACCCCCTGAGGGCTGTCACAGGCCAAAGTCACAAAAGGTTCTTTTGAAGTCTTATAATGGCTGCCCTTAGAGATGACAGATGACAAATGTTTCCTATTCAGACCTTTAAAAAGATGCTAGACTTTCAGTCTCTTCAGGTTTGGGAGGGTCTGGAAGAAAAAGATCTAGCTACGTTAATAGAGATTCTTTACAGATGCATATTTTCCCCCACAAAGCACAGCTTTGCAGGACCATTTCAAAATATGGCAAAGAAACATGTTTTGGGGTAAAATATTTTGACTTTCTTCTTTGTCACATAATATCATGCCAAAGTCAGACTGGAAATCAAGTCACCATATATAGGGTTAAATAAAACTCATCTGATGAGAATTTATGGTTTGTAGGGCATGACTCCCCAGGCCCCTTAGATAGGAATTTGGGCAAGATTAAAAAAAAAAAAAAAAAAAAAAAATCAGAGCTTAGTCCTGAGGTAGCTTCTGAAATGGTGGGAAAGACTGTGAGATTTGAGGAAACATTTGGTTCAGCCATTGTTCTTAAGAGATACTGACATTTCAACCTATTATAAAGAGGGAAATTCAAAGTATTAATGTGTTGGTAGGACCTGTTTGTTTTGTTTTATTTTTGTTTTTTTTTTTAATTCACTGGCCCCTAAAGAAACTTCTCTCTCAGGCCACAATATAACCAGATACCAGACACCCGAGATGTTTTGGAGGGAGGGTCGTGGAGCCAAGATTGCAGCTCCTTATTGAGGAAAACAGTCCTCAAGGATCCACAGTCATTTCTCCCGTGTTCAGCTTGAAAACCTTGGGCAACTTCTGGAGATTTCAACCTCTCACAAATGTAGAAACGTGACTGGCGCAGCATCCTTTCCGGAATTGGTGATGTCTTTCGGTAAGGGTTGAATTTCCATCCCATCAACCAAATCGGGAAAGCCGGAGCATCCTTTTCTCCAAGAATGACAGGTGGTTTCTCTCAGGCTTTTCTGTCCTGGCACCTTTCTCTCCAATGCAGTCTATGAAATACATTTTTTTTTTTTTTGAGACGGAGTCTCGCTCTGTCGCCCAGGCTAGAGGGCAGTGGTGTGATCTCGGCTCACGGCAAGCTCTGCCTCCTGGTTTCACGCCATTCTCCTGCCGCAGCCGCCCGAGTAGCTGGGACTACAGGCGCCCGCCACCACGCCAGCTAATTTTTTGTATTTTCAGTAGAGACGGGGTTTCACCGCCTTAGCCAGGATGGTCTCGATCTCCTGATCTCATGATCCGCATGTCTCGGCCTCCCATAGTGCTGGGATTACAGGCGTGAGCCACTGCGCCCAACCTGGAATATTTTAAAATATGTAGATTATTAACCCCTGACACGCTTGAAAGTCCTTTATAACCAACTTCCTCCTCAATATAAAATATTAATGTAATTTGGCCGGGCGGGGTGACTCACGCCTGTAATTCTAGCACGTTGGGAGGCCGAGGTGGGTGGATTGCCTGAGCTCAGGAGTTAGAGACCAGCCTGGGCAACACGGCGAAACTCCGTCTCTACTAAAATAAAAATTAGCCAGGAGTGGTGGCTCGCCTGTAATCTCAGTGAGCCGATCGCGCCACTGCACTCCAGCCTGGGGACAGGGTGAGACTCCGTTTCTAAAAAAGAGAAAAAAATTAATGTAATTTTTAATTTTTTTCCACCCTCGCTGTCCTGCTCCTAACATTAATTTTTTTTTTTTTTTGAGACGGAGTCTTGCTCTGTCGCCCAGGCTGCAGGGCAGTGGCGCGATCTCGGCTCACTGCAAGCTCCGCCTACCGGGTTCACGCCGTTCTCCTGCCTCAGCCCGAGTAGCTGGGGCTACAGGCGCCCGCCACCCCGCCTGGCTATTTTGTATTTTTAGTAGAGACGGGGTTTCACCGTGTTAGCCGGGATGGTCTCGATCTCCTGGCCTCGTGATCCGCCCACCTTGGCCTCCCAAAGTGCTGGGATTACAGACGTGAGCCACCGCGCCCAGCCAACATTAATTTTTAAAACTCGATTTAGACACCGTTTGGAGAGGGCCGGGTGCTGAATACCTGCTGATGTAATGCGGTGTATTTTTGTTTGAGAGCCACAGGAAGACGCCTTGTGGGTGTTGTACTGGTATTCCCTCTTCATAGGAGGGATGGTGCCTCTGGACATCTTCCGACAGCAGGGTCCCTGGGGGAGGTTAGCAGCGCCAGCCCGGGTTAGCGGAAGCAGCCTTCGAGTCGCCTAAGAAAGCAGGTTTGTCAGCATGCGCCGCGGATTTTCTGTTAGGGAAGCCGATGGGGGGGGGGGGGGGGGCGGCTCCTTGGAGCATGCGCACACAAACTTTCCGCTAGGAATCAAGCGAGCATGCGCACACAGATGTTAAGGTTTGGGCGCGCTATTTGGAACGTGAGCGGTCAGGTCCGAGGACATGTTGACATCGTCCGAGAGTCTGTTAAAAACCTGCTCTGGCCGGATTCCACACTCGAGGGGGAAAGGCATGGTATGTTCGTTTTATAACAGGAGTTTTAGCGTCGTCTTTTTTCCTTGGATAAGTTTTTCCAAATATAAATATATTAAATATTCATTTTAAAATATCAGAATTAACAGGCAGCAGTGCATTAGACAGATAGGCAAAGGACTGGGGTACAAAGTTCACAGAAAAATAATAGTTCAAAATAGACTTTAAATATGTGAAAAGATGCTTAGCTGCATGTTTTTGTGTTTTTTAAAAAATTTAATTTAATTTAATTTATTTATTTATTTGAGATGGAGTCTCACTGTGTTGCCCACGCTGGAGTGCAGTAATGCAATCTCGGCTCACTGCAACCTCCGCTTCCCAGGTTCAAGCGATTCTCCCACCTCAGCCTCCTGAGTAGCTGGGACTACAGGCAGGTGCCACCACGCCAGGCTAATGTTTGTATTTTTAGTAGAAATGAGGTTCACGATGTTAGCCAGGCTGGTCTCAAACTCCTGACCTCAGGTGATCCACCCGCCTCAGCCTCCCAAAGTGCTGAGATTACAGGCGTGAGCCACCACGCCTGGCCTGTTTTGTTTATTTTGTTTTGTTTGTTTTGTTTTGTTTTTCTGAGACAGGTGGCACGATCACAGCTCACTGCACCCTCCACTTCCCAGGCCCAAGTAATCCTCCCACCTTAGTTTCACCAAGTGCTAGGATTACAAGCCAGCATCAGTTTTAATAAGAATGCAAATCATCATGATTGGTAAACATTGAAACGTTTGGTAATATACTCAATATAGGAGGATGTAAGGGAAACAGGTGCCGAGTTACAGTGCTAGTAGGAGCAGAATGCAGCAATCCTTTGTGGTTATCAAAACCACACTGAATAACATTTGCATTTTGACCCAACAATCCCACTTTGGGGAATTTTGCCTCCAAATACACTTGCTTACATATAAAGTAATATGTGTAGGAGGTTATTGATTGTAATAGCAAAAGATTGTAAACTACGCGAGTATCCATCAGAGGACTGATATTATAAACTATAGTACATATGCACAATGGAGTGTTGTGCAGCTATGAAAAAGAGTGAGGAATCAGTTCCCAATATACTAATGTGGAACCATCTCTAGCATATCTTACTAAGTGAAAAAAGCCCAGGTGCCAAACAGTGTATAAATTATGCTTTTGTGTAGAAAAAGATAAATGAGAGTATATGATCCTTATTTCCACATAAATTCTGGTAATATACTCAAGAAACTAATAATCATGGTTTCATATGAGATGGAGGATAGGACTGAAATAGGGTGAGAGACTTCTTAATGTGTACCTCATTATAACATATTGTTTTTTGAATTATCTGAATGCTGTTCATTGAAAACAAAAATAAGACTACAGTAACTTTTTTTTAAAAAGCTAGACACGTATAATATTAAAAAAAGGGGCCAGGTGCGGTGGCTCCTGCTTGTAATCACAGCACTTTGGGAGGCTGAGAAGAGCAGATCACGAGGTCAGGAGATGGAGACCATCGTGGGCAACATGGTGAAACCCCGTCTCTACTAAAAATACAAAAATTAGACAGGCGTGATGGCGCATGCCTGTAGTCCTAGCTACTCTGGAGGCTAAGGCAGGAGAATCGAATCGCTTGAACCAGGTAGTCAGAGGTTGCAGTGAGCCGAGATGGTGCCACTGCACTTCAGCCTGGTTACAGAGCAAGACTTCGTCTCAAAAAAAAACAAAAACAAAAAACTGGAGGCTGGGTGTGTGGCTCACACCTGTAATCCCACCACTTTGGAAGACTGAGACAGGAGGATTGCTTGAGCACAGGAGTTTGAGACCAACCTGGGCAACATGGTGAAAACCCGTGTCTACAAAAAGAACATCAACAACAACAACAACAAAACAAAATTAGATAGGAGTGTGGTGGCGAGCACCTGTAGTCCCAACTACCAGGGAGATTGAGGTGGGAGGGCCGGTTGAGCCCAGGAGGCAGAGGTTACAGTGAGCTGAGATCCCGCCACTGCACTGCAGCCTGGGTGACAGAGGGAGACTCTCAAAAAAAGAGAAAGAAAGAAAAAAGGTGAAATTATGGGAGATTTTTCCTTTCCTTTTTTTTTTTTTTGATAGGATTTCCTCTGTTGCCCAGACTGGAGTGCAGCGGCGTGATCACAACTCACTGCCCAGGCTCAAGCGATCTGCCGGCCTCAGCCTCCCAAAGTGTTGGGATTACAGGGTGAGCCACTGTTCCCAGAAAAGAATATTATTTTATATGTTTTTAACACACAAGAGTTTTCTTGGAATAACAAGAGTTCATCCAAAGTGTTTTGCCAATTTACATTTCCATCTGCAATATAGAAAACCTTCCCCTTGCTGCATGTCCTCACCAATTCTTAGAATTGACAGACTACTTTTTTTTTTTTTTTTTTTTGAGACGGAGTCTCACTCTGTCGCCCAGGCTGGAGTGCAGTGGCGCGATCTCGGCTCACTGCAAGCTCTGCCTCCCGGGTTCCCACCATTCTCCTGCCTCAGCCTCCCGAGTAGCTGGGACTACAGGCGCCCACCACCTCGTCCGGCTAGTTTTTTCTATTTTTTAGTAGAGATGGGGTTTCACCGTGTTAGCCAGGATGGTCTCGATCTCCTGACCTTGTGATCCGCCTGTCTCGGCCTCCCAAAGTGCTGGGATTACAGGCTTGAGCCACTGCGCCCAGCCGACAGACTACTTTTTTTGTCAATCTTGTGGTATAAAATATTACCTGATTTTGTTTTCACTTTGCACTTCTGTGATTATTAGTGAGGTGAGCCTCTTATATTTATTGCCCATTTATGCTTTGTCTTTTGAGAAGTACCTTTTTTCTGTTTTGCCTTTCCCTTTTTCATAGGAGTTTTAAAAAATGTATTCTATATGTTGATTCTTAAAGATTATTTGTGTGGCAAATATTTTCTACCAGTCTGTGGGTTGCCTTTTTGTTTGTTTGGTTTTTGTTTGTCTTGAGACTGAGTCTCACTCTGTCGCCCAGGCTGGAGTGCAGTGGTGCCATCTCGGCTTACTGCAACCTCTACCCCATAGCTTCAAGCAATTCTCCTGCCTCAGCCTCCTGATTAGCTGGGATTACAGGTGCCTGCCTCCACTCCCAGCAGATTTTTATATTTTTAGTAGAGATGAGGTTTCACCATGTTGGCCACGCTGGTCTCAAAATCCTGACTTCAGGCGATCCACTCGCCTCGGCCTCCCAAAGTGCTGGGATTCCAGGCATCAGCCACTATACCTGACCTGGAAAGGAATATTTTAATAAAATTATTTTTATTGTTTTGCTTGTTTTGGAAATAGAGGAAAGGTTTTTTTTTTTTAACTAATTTTAAAATCTGACCCTAATGTTTATTACTCATTTGGATATCCTCTTGTGTGAAGTGCCTGTTCAAGTCTTTTGCCCATTTTCTATTGTTTTATTGATTTACAAGAATTCTTTATATATTCTGAATACATGTCCTTTGTACATAGTCTTTGGCTTGTCTTTTCTTTTCTTTTTCTTTTTCTTTTTTTTTTTTTTTGAGATGGAGTCTTGCCCTGTCACCCAGGCTGAAGTGCAGTGGGCACAATCTCAGCTCACTTCAACCTCCGTCTCCTGGGTTTAAGCGATTCTCCTGCCTCAGCCTCCTGAGTAGCTGGGATTATAGGTGCACACCACCACACCCCGCTAATTTTTGTATTTTCAGTAGAGACAGAGATGTTGATAATTGGCAGGCTATGCCTGTGTTGGGGCAGGAGGTCTTTGGGAAAACTCTGTATCTTCTGCTAAATTTTGCTATGAACCTAAAACTGCTCTAGAGAAATAAGGTCTTCAAAACAAACAAGAAGTCCTGCACAATCTGTCTAACCTCCTGGTACAAACGTGAGTGCAGATGAGCTTCAAGGGCAAGGTGATACTCACAAACATTGCTTCAGATATGAAGCCTAACCATGGAGACCAAAAAATATCTCCCCTCTGACTTCAAGCATAGCCTGTGTATCTGTATTCAACAAGAATAACGTTTTTGCAGGGGATTAGAGTCGGGAGAGTGAGTGTGGTTTTCTCCAGAGTGGGAGTTAACCAATATGTAGCAGGAAGGGTGTTTCAGGGCCTTAGGTGTGTCCTTTTATAGCTTCATAGTCCTGGATGCTGTAATAAGGCCTCCTGCAGACCTTAGTTCTATTTCACAGCTGCCTAGGGTGTTTATAAAAGTGCAACGCCAAGGTTTATTCCAGAGCTAAAGGCAGAAAAACTTTTGGCCCTTCGATGTACCTCAGCACTTGCGAGGCTGTCCTGGTCCAACTGAAAATAGGGATGCTGTGGACTTTCTGGGCCAACTTCCCTGTCTAGATGTTGGGTGCCTTTTTTTTAATTTTTTTTTTTAGATGGAGTCTCGCTCTGTTGCCCAGGCTGGAGTGCAGTGGCGCAATCTTGGCTCACTGCAACTTCCACCTCCTGGGTTCAAGTGATTCCCCTGCCTCAGCCTCACGAGTAGCTGGGATTACAGGCATGCACCACCACGCCTGGCTAATTTTGTATTTTTTTAGTAAAGACGGGGTTTCTCCATGTTGGTCAGGCTGGTCTCGAACTTCTGACCTCAGGCAATTCACCCGCCTTGGCCTCCCAAAGTGCTGGGATTACAGGCATGAGGCACCGTGCCCAGATGATGTCGGGCTTCTTGATGGGGGAGCCCAAAAGAGGCATCTCAAGGGTAATTTTCATGAAGGCAGATTTGAGTCAACAGACAAAGTGGCTTAGTCTAGTTCTTCTTGTCCCTGTGTTGGAGATGGCCTTTCCTGGGACTAGGTAGCTGTTATGGTCATGTTGCATAATACTGGATCTGCAAAGATCCCATAATGGTTAATGGAAAAATATTATGGCAAGTCATGGATATTCTCTGTAGGGCCAGGTGCTGAGGGTTGGTGAAGTTGTCCTTTGGGGTTAGATCTCGGTTCTCCCTTAGGCCTAGAGTCAATAAACTAAAACTCAGCCACGTTCCTCTGATCCAAGTTCTGTGCCCCAGAGATCTAGGATTCCTGGGATGGAGGTGCACCTGGCCTTCCGTTTTCTTTTAGATTCTAGTGAGGTCTTGACTATCCAGGATTCCTCCTAACATTAAGAGCACCTCCAGCAAGAGTATAGCTGGTGTTACTGTATCAACTCCCCTTGATGGGAAGCCTACCTCTTGAAGGTACCTTCTTGATCTTTATAAGGAGTGAGAGCTACAGTGAGTCCTGCAGTAAGAGGATCATCCTGTGATGTTGAGAGGGAAAATGGGCCTCCTGGACAGAAACACTGAGACACATTGGGGCCTGCTGTAAGATCCACATTGGTCCTCCCTCCACATGTTCATCACAGAGGCTGTGTTCTGTGTTCCTTTATGCCTACATATAGTCAGTCAGATGCAGCTACAAGAGGAGACATGAGAAGATCAGGAAAACAAAGCTGACTGTCCTCATAGGCCCTAAAAACAGGAGGCCCTGCACACCACATAGGGCCAGTGGGAAAGCCCCGCAGCATGGAGCAGGAGGTAGAGGGGGCAAGAACTAGAGGAGAGAATAGGTCATGGTTTTTGTTGGAGTTTCTGAGGAAACTCAGTTTCTCAAGATTGGCTAGTTTGAATAGTTTCAGGGCTCTGCTTGGCCCCAGGGATGCTGAAGGCAGAGGAATATTGTCTCCTGGGGTGTGCTGGCCAGATGGAGGAGACTTGGCTCTGGATTGGTTGGTTTCATATCAGAGGGATGCCATAGGCCGCACCCTTTGCTTTCACTAAGAATTGGCTAGTCCCAGGAGGGGCAGCCTCAGCTAGAAAGGTTTTTAAGATGTCAAAACAGGCTGGGTGCAGTGGCTCGCGCCTGTAATCCCAGCACTTTGGGAGGCCGAGGCGGAAGGATCACAAGGTCAGGAGCTCAAGACCAGCCTGGCCAAGATGGTGAAACCCCGTCTCTACTAAAAATACAAAAATTAGCCAGGTGTGATGGCAGATGCCTGTAATCCCAGCTACTTGAGAGGCTGAGGCAGGAGAATCGCTGGAACCCGGGAGGTGGAGGTTGCAGTGAGCCGAGATTGCACCACTGCACTCTAGCCTGGGTGACGGAGCAAGACTACGTCTCAAAAAAAAAAAAAAAAAAAAAAAAAAAAGATGTCAAAACATCATAATATACAGAAGATCATACATACATACATTGTATACATATATACAATACATCATAATATACAGAAGATCAAAATATATAAATACAGGCTGTACTAGATACGTATTGCTACATAACAAGTGACTCCAAAACATAGCAGCTTAATGCAAACATTTATGAACTGTTAGCTTCTGTGTGCTTGGTGATCCTGGCTCAGGGTCTTTCTAGAGGTTGCAGTCAAGATGTTAGTCTGTAGTAATCTGAAGACTCATTTGGGGGAGAATCCATTTCCAAGCTTCTTCACATGGTTATTGGCAAGAAGCCCTAGTTCCTGGCTGTTGGAAGGAGGTGGGGCTCAGTTCTTCAACATGTGGGTCATTCCATGGGCTGCTTGAGTGTCCCCACAACACGGCAACCGGCTTCTCACAGAGCAGGTGACCTGAGAGAAAAGGCAAGGAGGAAGCCACAGTGCATTTTATGACCCACTCTCAGAACTCACAGGCCCTCCCTTTTGCTTCATTTTAGTCATTAGAAGAGATTTACTACTATAAATCCAGTCCACACTCGAGGGAAGGGAGGAATATTAAATAATTAAAACCATCATAAAGTCCAACACCAAATTGATCTCCACAAATTCAGCCCAGGTGCATTGTGGCAAAGGCCACACTGCCCTGGTTTGCCGCAGATCCAGTGATTTCAGTCTCTTGGAGACAATGGTATTTAAACCATGAAGCTTCTCCCTTTTGTGGATTAGAGATGTGAGATTTCTGACGCATCAAGGCGAGTCTCATTTGGAGTCTGCACAAAGTTGAGGCTCCCAGGTCTCCCAGGGTCAGGTTTTCAGAAGGCCATGCTTTAAAGGCTGGGGGTAGAACAAAGAGTGTGTTAGGAAATGCAGGACAGGGATCCTGCCAACATCGGTTTGTGGAGTGGACTCTCTCCTTAAAGCTACCTGGTAGCCTGACTGTGCTGTTTACTAAACATTACCAAGCATCATTATAAATGAAGGGAAAATAGAAGTGAGGACAGACAGGAGGAAGACAATTTAAAATGTTTCAGTAAATCAGTAGTAGAAGGATAAAGATGTGAAATTTAAAATGTATAAACTGGGTGCGGTGGCTCACGCCTGTAATCCCAGCACTTTGGGAAGCTGAGGCTGGCAGATCACCTGAGGTCAAGAGTTCAAGACCAGCCAGGCCAACATGGTGAAACCCCATCTCCACTAAAAATATAAAAATTAGCTAGGCGTGGTGCTGCAGATGTGTAATCCAATCCCAGCTACTCAGGAGGCTGAGGCAGGAGAATCTCTTGAACCTGGGAGGCAGAGGTTGCAGTGAGCTGAGATCATGCCGTTGCACTCCAGCCTGGGCAATAAGAGCGAAATTCTGTCCCCCCCCAAAAAAAGAAAAAATTAGAATTCAAAAGTTCAAGTTCCAATAGTGGGTCATCCTACAGTATACTTGATCAGTGCTTTACAAAGCTGTCAAGGTCATCAAAAACAAGGAAAGTTTGAGAAATTGTTACAGCCAAGAGGAGCCTAAGGAGACATGATTTCATTGTAATATAGTGTCCCGAATGGGGTCCTGGACCCAAAAAAGACATTAGGTGAAAACTAAGAGAATGTGAATTAACCATGGGCTTTAGTTAATAATAACTTATCAGTATTGGTTCATAAATCATAACGAATAGATCACACTGATTTACGATATTAATAATAGGGGAAAATGGGGGTGAGGTATATGAGAACCCCCTGTACTGTCTTCTCAACTTTTCTCTAAATCCAAAAACATCCAAAAAAATTGTTTTAAGTCTGTTTTTGCCCAACAGTTACTAAAATCTTTACAGAGAGGAAAACATCCCTTTGAGCACTAGGTTACCAATCATGAGCCGTGAATATTTTTAGTGCGTGCTTAAAAAGAAACAGAAAAGGCCAGGCTGGGTGGCTCACACCTATAATCCCAGTACTTCGGGAGGCCAAGGTAGGCGGATCGCTTGAGGTCAGGAGTTTGAGACCAGCCTGGCCAACATGGTGAAACCCCGTCTCTACTAAAAAAAAATACAAAAATTAGTCAGGTGTGGTGGTGCATGCCTGTAATCCCAGCTACTCAGGAGGCTGAGACCGGAGAATGGCTTGAACCCAGGAGGTAGAGGGTGCAGTGAGCTGAGATCAAGCCACTGCACTCCAGCCTGGGCAACAGAGTGAGATTCTGTCTCAAAAAAAAAAAAAAAAGAAAAAAAGAAACAGAAAAGTTTAAAGTGTTTGACTAATCATATTTAAGCAAGTTCCCAATACAATTAAGTTGCTCACATGACAAATTTGTGATTCAGGGGTTTCTTTTAATTCAACAAAGAGAAATAAAGACTCCTGTGGTTAAGAAAGACTTTGACATCTACAAGGGAAACTAATTTCTAGGCTTGAGAAAATTGCTTTGAGTCAGAAAATATGTTTTATTTCCCATTAATTGTTTATGAAATGTTTCTACTATTTTAACAATTTCAGTCTCATCACCAATGAATTTTTTTTCCTCTTTTGATTTTTTTCATCCTCGCCTCTACATCCCCCCAAAAAGCCAGAATAGTTGTTTGGCTATTCAAATGAAAGTGATTTATTATCTCCCTTTTGCAAGCTAATGAGATAGATTATAAAGAAATCAAGGTTGGTTGGTTTGGTTTTTTTTTTTTTTTTAACAGATTTGTTTTTACTTATTTTGTTTTTTTGAGACGGAGTCTCGCTCTGTCGCCCAGACTGGAGTGCAGTGGCCGGATCTCAGCTCACTGCAAGCTCCGCCTCCCGGGTTTACGCTATTCTCCTGCCTCAGCCTCCCGAGTAGCTGGGACTACAGGCGCCCGCCACCTCGCCCGGCTAGTTTTTTGTATTTTTTAGTAGAGACGGGGTTTCACCGTGTTAGCCAGGATGGTCTTGATCTCCTGACCTCGTGATCCGCCCGTCTCGGCCTCCCAAAGTGCTAGGATTACAGGCTTGAGCCACCGCGCCTGGCCTAACAGTTTTTAAACCTAAAGCAGAACATTGCTTTTTTCTTAACAAAGGTTAAGAGGAGACTGAATCTCGAGAATTAGAAATAAGGCCGGGCGTGGTGGTTCATGCCTGTAATCCCAGCACTTTAGGAGGTCAAGTGGGAGGATTGCTTGAGCCCAGGAGTTCGAGACCAGCCAGGGCAACATAACCAGACCTTGTCTCTACAAAAAAAAAGAAAAAATTAGCCAGGCATGATGGCATGTGCCTGTAGTTCCAGCTACTCGGGAGGCTGAGGTGGGAGGATCACTTGACCCTGGTAGGTTAAGGCTGCAGTGAGCTATGATTGCACTACTGCACTCTAGTCTGCACAACAGAGCAAGACCCAGTCCCAAAAAAAGAAATTAAGTAAAAACATATTGAAGAAAAGGGAATTAATAGAAGTTAAAATAATCGGCTGGGTTCTGTGGCTCATGCCTATAATCCTGGCACTTTGGGAGGCTGAGGAAGGCGGATCACTTAAGCCCCAGAGTTCAAGACCAGCCTGGGCAACATGGCAAAACTCTGTCTCTTTTAAAAAAGAAAACAAAAATCAAAACATAAGATATTTGGAGCCAAAAAACAATGAAACAAAATGGATGAGATTTAGAATAAAAGATGAAGAGCCAGAGGCCAATAAATTTTGAAAATAAAACATTAATATTTTAATATCAGAGTTGTGCTCACATATATATGTACAAATATGTCCATCAATGCTATTAATAAAAGCAGTAAGTTGTCCAACAATAAGAAAGTAATTGGCTGGGCACGGTGGCTCACGCCTGTAATCCTAACACTTTCAGAGGCCAAGGTGGGCAGATTGCTTGAGCTAAGGGGTTTGAGACCAGCATGGGCAACATGGTGAGTCCTCGTCTCTAAAAAAATACAAAAAGTTAGTGGGCATGGTGGCATGCACCTGTAATTCCAACTACTTGGGGAGCTAAGGCAGGAGGATCGCTTGAGCCCAGGAGGTGGAGGCTGCAATGAACCAAGATCGTGCCACTACACTCCATCCTGGGTGACAGTGAGACCCTCTCAAAAACCACCACCACAACAAAAAGATTCTAGGTATTTAGTCTCCATTTCTGTGTTTTGTTGCAGACCAATGACAATTTAGGGACTACACCAGTCTATAGATCTACTTAGAGTAGTAATAGTGACCAAATCCCTCAAATATTTGATTGATTGATTGATTTGAGATGAAGTCTCACTCTGTCACGTAGGCTGGAGTGCAGTGGCGTGATCTCGGCTCACTGCAACCTCCCATCTGCCTCCCGGGTTCAAGTCATTCTCCTGCCTCAGCCTCCTGAGTAGCTGGGTTTACAGGCCCACACCACCACACCTGGCTAATTTTTGCATTTTTAGTAGAGACCGGTTTTACCATCTTGGCCAGGCTGGTCTCGAAGTCCTGGACTCAAGTGATCCACCTGCCTCAGCCTCCCAAAGAACTGGGATTAACAGGTGTGAGCCACTGTGCCTGGCCTGGAGAGAACCTATTTAATGCTCAACAAGTCAGATCGGGAAATGGCAGATGGGTGCTATGACTCTTGTATCAGGTCTCAGAAAAGGAGGCAGTGTGATGCTCGTTGCAACGCTGTGTTGGTCAGGAATCTTGGGGTGCAATGCCCATGAACCCCAATTAAACCAGCTTAAGCCAAAAAGAAAAGGCATTGACTCATACAGCTGAAAGGCCAGCTTTCAGTCCACACTGTAAGTCAAGACTTCAGGCATAGCTAGATCAAGCAGAGCCCTTTTTAATTTGTCTCTCTCCATACTCTCAGCCCTGCTTTCTTCCATGCTGGAAGTTCCTGCAAATATCTTAACACTG
The DNA here is from genome assembly GCF_003255815.1 of Theropithecus gelada. Classification (NCBI taxonomy): domain Eukaryota; kingdom Metazoa; phylum Chordata; class Mammalia; order Primates; family Cercopithecidae; genus Theropithecus; species Theropithecus gelada. The sequence continues at coordinate 81,807,580 of NC_037681.1, forward strand.
AGGTTAATTAAGCTGATTTAGATCACATGTTGACCCTTCAACTGTGGACTATCCTGATCAGCCAGGCCTGGGTCCTGTGTCCACTGCCCCTGGTTTCTAAATTCAGGCAGCTGAATTCAAGAGTCCTTTGAGTGTCCTCACTCATCCTGTAATTCCTGGATCACGTTTTTGTCCCAGGATTTCAACAGATCACATGGTCAAGGCCTTAGGGAGGTGGTTGGGGATTCACATATGCCCTGGACCATCTGGAGCCCAAGGGCTGCAGACCCTGTCACCAGGAGTGCACACCCTCTGGCCACCATAGCAAAGAAGTCTGCAGGCAGGAGGTAGGCAGTAGGGCAGGACTGCTTATTCTGTATGGAAGAGGCAATATCTGACCCCAACATGACAGATGCCAGGAGCACGAGAAAAGCCCCCCTTGCTCCGAAGAGAACCCTTGCTCCCCCATCTTCTGGTTAGTGCCTGAAATTCTACCATGACCGTCTTACTTTAACCTTAGGCCCACGTTAAGGTATAGATATCCATGAGAGTTACTATCAAGCATTCTTGTTGTGAAGAGTTAGAAAACAGGTTTTGTTAACAAGAGGGAATAAAAATCAGTGTAGGGTAGGAGATGAGAAATTACAAAGACTATGAAAGACCTTGGGAGTAGGAGGTGAGAAATTGCAAAGACTGAAATACCCTGTCACTTCCCAGCATGCTTGGGACCGGAGCTGGACAGGACAAGGAGTTGGGATATAGGTAAGTGACAAGGTGTTTTCTATATCAAGCGAGAACTCGGAGAAAGCACGATTGGAAGTGTCACTGAAATGCCAGGGGTTCTGTCTAGGTCTTGCTGTGGGCCGCTCAGAAAGCCAATCACTGAGACAACGAGTATTGCCAGGGAAGAAGGCTTAGGCTTTAATCTGGTGGTGCAGCTGAGGTGAACAGGAGATAAAGTCTCAAATCTGTCTCCCCAATCGATTAAAATTGAGGGATTTACATAGTGGGGAAGGCGGAAAAACAGGAATTAGGGAGAGGTAAAGAAGCAGTCAGGATGGGGAGTCTGGTGTCTCATTGTCTGGAGGTAGTGATCTGATGGGTTTTAGTTCCTTGCCTGAGGGTCAGTTTCTGTTTCAAGTTTTAAGACCAGGGAGAGTCCATTTCTATGTTTATTCAACAAACTATAAATATTAGCTTATTAGCTTTATGGGACAATTGGGCTGATTTCAAAAGGAAGCCCAATGGATGGTGATTGCATAATGGAAGGGAATCCAAGAACCAAGTCCTTTTTTTTTTTTTTTTTTTGAGATGGGGTCTCACTCTGTTGCCAGGATGGAGTGCAGTGGTGTGATCTGAGCTCACCGCAACCTCCACCTCCTGGGTTCAAGCAATTCTCCTGCCTCAGCCTCCAAAGTAGCTGGGACTACAGAGGCGTGCCAACACACAGAGCTAATTTTTTGTATTTTTAGTAGAGATGGGGTTTCACCATGTTAGCCAGGATGACCTCAATGTCCTGACCTCGTGATCCTCCTGCCTCAGCCTCCCAAAGTGCTAGGATTACAGGCTTAAGCCACTGCACCTGGCCTTTTTTTTTTTTTTCAAGATGAAGTCTCTGTCACCTAGGCTGGAGTGCAGTGACACGATCTCAGCTCACTGCTACTTCTGCCTTCCCGGTTCAAGCATTTCTCCTGCCTCAGCCTCCCAGGTAGCTGGGATTACAGGCGCACACCACCATGCTGGCTAATTTTTGTATTTTTAGTTGAGACAGGGTTTCCCATACCAGGCTGGTCTCAAACTCCTGTCCTCAAATGATCCTCCCACCTTGATCTCCCAAAGTGCTGGGATTACAGGCGTGAGCCACCACACCCGGCCAAGAACCAAGTCTTAAAGGATTGAGAGGTGGGACAGGTAAAGGGCTGAGGTAGGGGTAGGACATTCACAGTGGGGAAACAAATTGAACAAATGAGTGGAGATTGAAATAAAATCCGTATGTGCTGGTATTTTTATTTTTGCAATGCCTGCTGTATACCTGGCCACTTTACAGACAAATTCCCTTTTCTTTGTTCCATAAATAATTTTAAAAATTGTGATAAAATATACATAACATAAAATTTACCATTTTAACCATTTTTAAGTGTGCAGTTTGGTGGTATTAAGTATATTCACATTATTGTGCTACCATCACGTGTCCACCTCTAGAACTTTTTCATAATTCTAAATTGAAACTCTACAGCCATTAAACACTGATTTCCCATTTCTTCCTCTCTGCAGCACCTGCTAGCCATGATTCTTCTTTCTGTGTCTATAAATTTGACTTTTTCAGGTACTTCATATAAGTGGAATCATACAACATGTGACCTATCGTGTCTGGCTTACTTTACTTAGCATAATGCCTACAAAATTCATCCATGTTGTAGCATGTATCAGAATGTCATTCCTTTTTTTTTTTTTGAGATGAAATCTCACTCTTGTTCCACAGGCTGGAGTGCGATGGCACAATCTTGGCTTACTGCAACCTCCGCCTCCCAGGTTCAAGCAATTCTCCTTTCTTGGCTCCCTGAGTAACTGGGATTACAGGCACCTGCCACCAGGCCTGGCTAATTTTTGTATTTTTAGTAGAGATGGGGTTTCACCATGTTGGCCAGGCTGGTCTAGAACTCCCCTCCTCAGGTGATCCACCCGCCTCGGCCTCCCAAAGTGCCGGGATTACAGGCGTGAGCCACCGTGCCCAGCCCAGAATTTCATTCCTTTTAAAGCTGAATAGTATTCCATTGTGTGTATACACCACATTGTTTTGTTTTGTTTTTTAGATGGAGTCCCACTGTGTCACCCAGGCTGGAGTGCAATGGCATGATCTCCACTGACTGCAACCTCTGCCTCCCAGGTTCAAGCAATTCTTCTGCCTCAGCCTCCCGAGTAGCTGGGATTACAGGCACCTGCTACCATGCCCAGCTAATTTTTGTATTTTTAGTAGAAACAGGGTTTCACCACGTTGACCAGGCTGGTCTTGAACTCCTGACCCCAGGTGATCCACCCGCCTCAGCCTCCCAAAGAGCTGGGATTACAGGCATGAGCCACCATGCCCGGCCACCACATTTTATCTATCCATCCTTCGATGGACATTTTGGGTTTTTCCACCTTTTGGCTATTTTGAATAATTCTGCTATGAGCAAGGGTTTACAAATATCTGTTTGAGTCCCTGCTTGCAATTCTTAGTGTATGCACCCAGAAATGGAATTACTGCATCATATAGTAATTCTTTACTTAATTTTTTGAGGAACTGCCACACTGTTTTCTACAGTGACTGTACCATTTTACATTCCCACCAGCAATGCACAAGGGTTCCAATTTCTCCATATCCTCACCAACACTTTTTTTTTCTTTCTAAAGTAATAACCCCCCTATTGGGTATGAGGTAGTAACACATTGTGGTTTTGATTTGCACTTCCCTAATGATTAGTGATGTTGATCTTTTTTTGTGTGTGCTTATTGATCATTTGTGTATCTTCTTTGGAGAAATGTCTTGAAATTCTTTGCCTGTTTCAAAATTGGGTTTGTTGTTGTTGAGTTGTAAGAGTTCTTTATATATTCTGGATATCAGTCCATTAATAGGCTATGTGATTTACAAATATATTCTCACCATTGAATATTATGTTGTTGGATTTTCACATATGGCTTTTATTATGTTGAGGTAGTTCTATTTCTCATTTGTTGAGTGGTTTTATCATGAAAGTGTGTTAAATTTTGTCAAGTGCTTTTTCTGCATCAGTTGAGATGATAATGTGTTTATTTTTCACTTTCATTCTGTTAATGTGATATATTACATTGGTTGATTTTTGTGTACTAAACCATCTTTGCATTCCAGGAATAAGTCCCACTTGGTCACGGTGTGTAATCCTTTGAATATGTTGCTGAATTTGGTATCCTAGTACTTTGTTGAAGACTTGTGCATCAATATTCATAAAGGATATTGGTCTGTAGCTTTCTTTTTTTGTAGTGGCTTTGGTATCAGGGTAATGCTAGCTTCATAGAATGACTAGTAAGTGTTCCCTTTTCCATTTTTTGAAAGGTTTGAGAAAGATTGATGTTAGTTCTTCGTTAAATGTTTGGTAGAATTCCACAGTGAAGCCTTGAGCTCAGGGCTATAGAGAGGGATTTCACAAGAAGGAAGCAGACCAATTGTTCATGGTCTGTGAAAGAAGCAATAAAAGAAACAGGCTCAGGTTAGGAAAGGAAAGGTGGTGTTTGGAGAGTAGGGAGAAAATCCTTGCCCAAAGAATGGTCAAGGCAGTTTCATATGGCCTCTAACCTGGACCTCTCAGAGGAGGGGATGAACAGGCCACAGCCTCGTGGTTCTCCAGCCTCCAGGTGATGGGCTGGGGTTGGACTGGCTCTCTGGTGTCTCTAACTCAAGGGCTCCATGATTCTGTGATGTCACTGAAGAGAGAAGAATGGGGAGCTGGGCTCAGCTCCAGCTGTTCCGATTCCTCTCTCCTCTGGATCCTGATAGTTTTTGGGGTGAGGGAGGTGAGCTGCGTGATCACACGTGTCCCAGCTCAGTCTCCCCTCTGGCCACCTCAGCCCCCACCACAGTTATGGAGAGAAACTAGCCAGTGTGAGTCAACTGCGCAACAAGCAGAGCATCTTTCATGAAGCTGAACTGACCAAAAGAACAACAATGAAAACAGCTTTTTGTTCCTCTGTTTCTAGAAAACTTAAAGAACAAGAGAACTACATTCAAATAGAGTTGGAAAAGAATATTTGGACAATCTGTGATTGTGAGAGTGGATGAGTCTTCTAGCTAAACCTATGAGCTTTGAAATCACAGCAATCACTTTCTTCATCATCCTTCTAATTTGCTTCATTTGCATCCTCCTTTTATTGGTGGTTTTTTTATATAAATGGTATAAATCCATGCTGATAATTGGGATCAGATTTCAAGTCACATTAGCAAATGTATCTAGAAATAATGTAAACAATTTAAAATAGAACAAGTAATGATACCATCATTATCTACTTTTTTCATTTCAGCATTTTAGAAATGCTGATACGCTGTTTAAAAGTGAAGTTTCTATGCCACACCTTAAAATCAGGGCCATTCTTCATTTTCTGAATTTGTGGCTTGTTTGTTTTCAGTTTCCAAGGCAGGAAAGGTAAAGAGATAAAGAAAGTGCCTTGTACAGATGCAAACGGAGGTGTAGACTGTGCAGCTGCTGAAGTGGTGACAAGCAATCCAGGGGACCATGAAAGGCGAGTGTGGCGCAGGATATGTCAGAGGCCATTTTGTGCGTGATAGTGGGGATGAGGATGCATGAATGTTTAAAACTCTACCGATTAATTTTCTAGGGTATTAATGCAAGTCATGAATTTGGATGTGCCGATGAGGCCTGGCATTCTTGTCCAGAGACAGAGTAAGGAAGTGTTGGCCACACCCTTAGAAAACAGAAGGGACATGGAGGCAGAAGAGGAGAACCAAATAAATGAGAAGCAAGAGCCTAAGAATGCTGGAGAAACTGGTCAAGAAGAGGTGATATGTTTTTCTACTCTCAAGGAGCAGTTTAGAATTTGTTTGATTGAAAAGAAGGTACATTCCTCAGCTAGGTATAATAATAGGAGATGGAGGGCCAGGTGCGGTGGCTCACGCCTGTAATCCCAGCACTTTGGGAGGCCAAGGAGGGCGGATCATGAGGTCAGGAGATCGAGACCAGCCTGGTCGACACGGTGAAACCTCTATCTCTACTAAAAATACAAAAATTAGCCGGGCGTGGTGGCACACGCCCATAATCCCAGCTACTTGGGAGACTGAGGCAGGAGAATCACTTGAACCCGGGAGTCGGAGGTTGCAGTGAGCCAAGATCGCCACTGCACTCCAGCCTGGCGACAGAGCGAGACTCCGTCTCAAAAAATAAAAGTAAAATAATAATAATAATAATAGGAGATGGAGTTGCCTGTAACTTAGGTTTGTAGGTAGAATGAGTCCAATGCCCACAGTCATTTAAGCCATTCTAGTTGCTTATCAGTTCATGTTACTAAACCATTACATATGCCAAGTCTAGAAACTTGCTTAGTCTTCATTCTTATATTTGTGTTTTTCTTAATAATTCCCCTTCAGTTTGTTTTTCTCAAAATCCTAGAATCTTAGAGCTGTTAAGAGATTATCTAGTGATCCAACCCTCTCCTGTTTCCAATGAGAAAATGAGATGAATTGTTTACCTCTCCACTGTGGCCAAGCTTAGGCCCACACTGTGGCCCCCTGTCCTAGCTCTAGGGTCCTACAACAGCACACAGCATGGCTGGGGCCTTCTTGAGCTCCGTGTCTGGGACTCCCTAATAAGAACAACTCACATGCCCTCCCACCGCATGGCCATGCCCAGTCCACGACAGAATGATGGTCCTGATGGCTCTTGGGTTTGACCGCTTCGTGGAGAGAATTACATGTCACCAAATGTTATTTGAATATGTCAGTGTATGCTTTTATAACCATAAAAATGTGAAAATGTGATAGATTATTGCTGCTTTCCTGTATCATTTAGAAATGCTTTTTCTGTTTATCGTTAACAGTGTACATATAACCTGTAATTTTAAAAGCAGGGCATGTCATAAATTGATTATTTGTTTATATTGTTTGTCCCATTCTCTTGCAGGGTGATGGTTTGCAGAAAATACACATATCTGTCACTAGAACTCCATCAGCTGTTGAAAGCCAAAAAAGACCTTTAAAAGGAGTGACATTTTCTAGGGAGGTAATTGTTGTGGATCTTGGAAATGAATACCCTACACCTCGAAGCTATACTCGAGAACATAAAGAGAGAAAATGAAGCTCAAAAAAGGGTAAGAGTGAAAGAAAATGTAACCTTTGACTAACATTGAAATGACTGAGGGTACAAAATCATGTTGAAACAACAAAACAATGGGGAATTAAGCAAATAAAGATAGTATTTTACCTTTGTGCAGAAAGAAGTGGGTCATATGCAAAAATCTGTAAGTAAAATACTTAGAGCTTGAATATAGTTTTTTAAAAATTCAAATCTGAGTTCAAGAAATTGATTTTATTGCCCTTAAAACTGTCTACTCAAACACCGTTCTGGCATGTGAATAAAGTGATTTTTGTTTGTACATATGCCTATTATGTACATCATTATTCAAGGGGGATTTTTTGAAATAATACATGTTCTGCATCCTCTGATCATAGGCATTCATGACCAAATAACATTACAGCTGTCATCATGGAAGCTTCCATAACTGTCGTCTTCTACTACATAATCCCCATTGAACTCAGTCCTGAAATGTTTCTTGTACTGACCACTGCTTTTTAAAAATTGGTACAGGCTGGGCGCGGTGGCTCCTACCTGTAATCCCAGCACTCTGGGAGGCCGAGGTGGGTGGGTCACCTGAGGTCAGGAGTTTGAGACCAGCCTGGCCAACATGGTGAAACCCCATCTCTACTAAAAATACAAAAATTAGCCAGGCACGGTAGTGTGTGCCTGTAATCCCAGCTACTCTGGAGGCTGAGGTGGGAGAATTGCTTGAACCAGAGTGCCGAGATTGTGCCACTGCACTTCAGCCTGGGCAAAAGAGAAAGACCCCGTCTCAAAAAAAAAAAAAAAAAAAAAAAAAAATTGGTACAGAAAACAAACTACACCAGCCTGGGCAATATAGGGAAACTCTGTCTTGACAAAAAATAAAAATAAAATAAAATAAGCCTGGCATGGTGGTGCATGCCTTTGGTCCCAGCTACTAGGGAGAAACAGGCCAGACATGGTGGCTCACACCTTTAATCCCAGCACTTTGGGAGGCTGAGGTGGGCAGATCACCTGAGGCCAGGAGTTTGAGACCCAGCCTGGCCAACATGTAAAACCCCATCTCTACTAAAAATACAAAAAAACTAGTAGGGCGTGGTAGCGCACTCCTGTAATCCCAGCTACTCAGGAGACTGAGGCAGGGGAATTGCTTGAACCTGGGAGGCAGAGATTGCAATGAGCTGAGATTGTGCCACTGCACACCAGCCTGGGTGACAGAGGGAGACTCCATCTCAAAAAATAAAACAAAAACACAAACTACTACCAACAACAAAACATCCTATTATTTTAGGCAAGTCCTGAGATTATACTATTCTTGATTTCAGTGGTTTAAATCTTGCTGTCCATGTGTGAAATATGACAGTACAGACTGGTACGACATCATCCACACACCTGCAGTATACATTTGTGAAATGTCTAAGGGGCTCTGAGAGACAGAAAAAGCAGATTCGTGTAATTCAGGGGCTTAGCCCATTGTCATGTGGATGTTCCATAAATGTCTGTGGAATGGTTGGGAGTATAAGTGATAAATATTTTAGAATGTGGAACTATTGCCAAATGGGGTGTATTGACACCCTCTGCTGGGAGGCATGTCGCTGTGGGCTGGGACCATCCCACTGTGAGGAGGAAAAGGGACTTAGACAAATGGAAGGATTAGATAGATAAGACAAGCAGCTAGGGAAGAACATGAGCCAAGGCAAAGAGGTGAGGATGTATATTGGGTTTGATTCACGCCAGTTGGCTGGCGCCGAAGGTGGATGTAGAGGAGAGTTGAGGGGCAACAGTGAAGTGTGGTGAGAAGTCAAAGTGAGGTCCACTTAGGATCCCAGGCTAAGGGTATAAAGTGGGAAAGGGATCCAAGCTGTGTGGACTGCTGGGGGAGGTTGCCTGCGCATATATTCAGAGTCTCTTTACATTTTTTGTCTTTCGCCTGATGATAATACTAAATTTAAAATTTTTTTCATTTTGGTAAAAGATATATAACATAAAACTTGCCATCTTAACATTTTATTTAATTTTAATTTTAATTTTATTTTTTGAGACAGTGTCTCACTCTGTTGCCCAGGCTGGAGTGCAGTGGTGTGATCAGGGCTCATTGCAGCCTTGACCTCTGGGGCTTAAGCAATCCTCCCACCTCAGCCACCAGAGGAACTGGGACTACAGGCACATGCCACCATGCCCAGCTAACTTTAGTATTTTTTGTTGAGCTAGGATTTCATCATGTTGCCCGGGCTAGTCTCGAACTGCTGAGCTCAAGCAATCCACCCACCTTGGCCTCCCAAAGTGCTGGGATTACAGGTGTGAGCCACCATGCCTGGCTTCATCTTAGCCACTTTTAAGTGCACAGTTCAATAGTGTTTTAAGTACATTCACATTGCAGTGCAACTGTCACCACAGTTTTGTAGAAGTTCCAATAGAGGAACATGATGGGAAAATTGGCCATCAATACCTATAACCATATAGGCACATGGAATTCCAGAAAGCCATCCAGATCATGACTATAACGTGAACAGCAGAACAGTCAACAAAGAGCATCTGGCACTAAATGTCCATTTGACTTTTATTGGTTCTGTGCTTTTGTTGTATTTGATTTGTAAATATCTTTTAAAGTTGGATGAAAGCTCTTAGGTTAGGGAGTTGATATCCATCTTTGCATTTCTACATATTTTTAAGTGACACTATAATATAAATAATCTTAGGTAATAAGGGAAGAAGTCCATTAGAGCTTTCCTCCAGGAGTAAGTTATTGAGGATTAGCAACTCGGAGGTGGTAAATGGAGATGGCTCCAGTGACAATTCAGATTTGAAGGATGTGGACCTGGAATAGGAGGTGGCAGAATGTAATGAGAAGATGAAAGATTAAGGCACATCACTTCCTGGTTAGATGTGGGAGGAGCGAGAGGAGGGCGCAAAGATGGCTCCTGAGTTTGGATACCTGCGAGACAGGAATAGGAGAGTCCAGAGAAGTAACTAGTTAGGGCAAAAAGATAGGCAGGTTTTACCTCTGTTAAATTTGAAGTACTGACTACAGATTCAACTGAAGATGCTCCATGGACAGTGAAGCTGTAGGGCTCCATGTGTCTATCTCCTAAGCTATGGCTCCAGAGAAAAGTTGAGCAGTTTTTTCTCAATGCCTGTTGGTGTTTCTCTTGCAAAAGTGGGATCAAACTTGCCACTTTACCTCTTTAATTAGCTGTTGGTCCAGGGACTTTCTTCAAATGACTGCCTCAAACAGGACACATCACCCAAAAGCCAAAAGGGAAAAGTTTGATAAAGCTTGGACTACTTAAAATTTTTGTTTGTTTGTTTAGCAAAAAAATAAAACAAAAAAAATATATAAAGTCAAAACTCCAACAACAAACTAGGAAGGCCTATTTTTAAAACAACTTTTTTTTGAGAAGGAGTCTCGCTCTGTCACCCAGGCTGGAGTGCAGTGGTGCGATCTCGGCTCACTGCAAGCTTCGCCTCCCGGGTTCATGCCATTCTTCTGCCTCAGCCTCCAGAGTAGCTGTGACTACAGGCGCCCGCCATCACGCCCGACTAATTTTTGCATTTTTAGTAGAGATGGGGTTTCACCATGTTAGCCAGGATGGTCTCGATCTCCTGACCTCGTGATCTGCCTGCCTCAGCCTCCCAAAGTGCTGGGATTACAGGCGTGAGCCACCACACCCGGCCTAAAACAACTTTTATACTGAAATAATTTCAGATTTATAAAAAGGCTGCAAGAGTAGTAGAAAGAACTTCACTCAGATTCCTCAGTTAACAGTTTACCACAATAGTCTTACCATTTTCTCTCTCCATACATACATATTCACATTTTTACAGCATTTGAGAGTAAGATGCAAACATTATGTATCATTTGCCCTTGGTACTTCAACACATATTTCTGAAAATCTGCAACATTCTCCCAGATAACTGCAGGTCAACCATCAATTAAGATTGATTCACTATTACCACTATCTATCTGCAGCCCCCATTCAAAATTTGCCAGTGTCCCAATTTAATATATATATTAAATATATATGTATAGAAGAACATGTATATAGATACATCCCTTCCATCATGTTCTGGTTGGTGAGAAGCAAGTCACTAAGTCCAGCCCATGTTCAAGGGCAAGGAGATTATACCTTTTGAAGGGGAAAGTTTCAAAAAAGTTGTGGACCAGAGTATCCATTTCTGTAGCTATCTATCCTTATACATGACCATGGGCTCACACCAGCACCTCCAATTCCAGTCCAATAGGGTGTATTATAGCTTTACTCACTCCATATTTGTAAACCCCTTCTCTAATAACAAGAAGTCTGGCTTCCATTATGCTCAATTTACTTACTTATTGCTCAATCCCCTGTTTATCATGATTCCACCAAACACAGGGTCAAGTATCCTCAGCTCCAGCATTATTGACTCTGGTGATTGTTATGCTGGGAAATGTTTTTTTTTTAAATTTATGACCAAAAGTTGATTTCCTTATAAAGAAATGATTAAGAACATTCAGATACATAAGAAATTATTTCACCCATAGGAATAAGAAAATATGAATCACCTAGTTTTAAATTGGCAAAGATAATATGTATAGGCAGAAAAATAAATGGCCAAAAAAATTTAGATGCTCACCTGACTTCAAAAAAAAAAAACTAAAGTAAAACAATAAATATTTATTCATAAAAAAATTATATTGATTTTTAATCTATCATACTGTCAAATATTAGAAAGATGGCTGATACTGGTGAAGGGTTAAAGAAGAGGAGGAAAAGAATTCTCATTAGACAAAAGTAACTGACCCGTGAACAACATGGGCCCACTTATATGCAGATTTTTTTCAGTAAAAGTTACTGAGTGTGTGCCTGCCTCTCCTGCCTCCCCTTCTACCTCCTCCACCTCTTCTGCCTCTGCCAGCCCTGAGACAGCAAGACCAAGCCCTCCTCTTCCTCCTCCTTAGCCTACTCAGCATGAAGACGATAAGGATGAAGACCTTTATGGTGATCTACTTCCACTTAATGAACAGTAAATATATTTTCTCTTCCTTACTTTTTTTTTTTTTTTTTTTTTTGAGACAGAGTCTTACTCTGTCGCCCAGGCTGGAGTGCAGTGGCATGATTCTGACTCACTGCAACCTCTGCCTCCCGGGTTCAAGCGATTCTCCTGCCTCAGCCTCCCAAGTAGCTGGGATTACAGGCACCCCCTATCATGCCCGGCTAATTTTTGTATTTTTGTAGAGGCGGGGTTTCATCATGTTGGCCAGGGTGGGCTTGAATTCCTGACCTCAGGTGATCTGCCTGCCTTGGCCTTCCAAAGTGCTAGCATTACAGCCATGAGCCACAGTGCCTGGGCTTCCTTATGATTTTCTTAATAAAACTTTTTTTCCTCTAGCTTACTTTATTGTAAGAATATGGTAAATATAATATACAAAATATATGTTAATCAACTCTTCTAGATAAGGCTTCCAGCCAACAGTAGGCTAGTAATAGTTAAGTTTTGGGGAAGCCAAAAGTTATACACAAATTTCTGACTGTGTGGGGGAGTCAGTCCCCCTAAACCCCCCATGTTGTATAGGGGTCAACTGTGTAAGTTGATAAATCTTTCTGGAGGATAACTGGGCAGTTTCTGTCAAAATTGAAAATATATGCACCTTTCTATTCTGCATGCCACTAGCTAGAATGTGCCCTGTGATAAACTTGCAAAACTTTACTCATGCATAAACTTGCTTGTTTCCTCCAAGTGAGGCGCAGGAAAAGAGAAAGAGGAAGAGGGAAAGAGGGAGAGAGAGAGGTAGGCAACCCACCAGCAAGAAAATGGGGAGTTTTGGCTGGGCACGGTTGCTCATGACTGTAATCCCAGCACTTTGGGATGCTGAGGTGGGTGGATCACCTGAGGTCAGTAATTTGAGACCAGCCTGGCCAAGGTGGTGAAACCCGTCTCTACTAAAAATATAAAAATCAGCTTGGCATGGTGGCAGGCACCTGTAATCCCAGCTACTTAGGAGGCTGAGGCAGGAGAATCACTTGAACCCAGGAGGCGGAGGTTGCAGTGAGCTGAGATTGCACCACTGCACTCCAGCCTGGTCGACAGAGCAAGACTCTGTCTCAATTAAAAAAAACAAAAAAGGCCCGGCGCGGTGGCTCACACCTGTAATCCTAGCACTTTGGGAGGTCCAGGTGGGCAGATCGCAAGGTCAGGAGATCGAGACCATCCTGGCCAAGATGGTGAAACTCCATCTCTACTAAAAATACAAAAATTAGCCGGGCATAGTGGCATGTGCCTGTAATCCCAGCTACTCGGGAGACTGAGGCAGGAGAATGGCTTGAACCCGAGAGACAGAGGTTGCAGTGAGCTGAGATCGTACCACTGCACTCCAGCCTGGCAACAGAGCGTGACTGTCTCCAAAAAAAAGGGCAGTCTTTTCGTAACCTAATCCTGTAGGGAACATCTCATCACTTTTGCTGTATTCTGTCCATCAGAAGCAAGTCACCGGGTCCAGCCCACACTCAAGGGGAGGGGATTACAGAAGGGCACAAATACCAAGAGGGAGGGATAGGTGAGGGTCATCTCAGAGGCTGCCTGCCACAGAGACTCAGGTTGGTACTGCCCTAGATGATGGGGAAAGCAAACATCAGTTCTCTTGGGAAGTACTTGACTTCAGCAGAGGTGAAGAGCAGTTTTAAGACACTGCCAAGTGAAGGTGCCCCTGGTTTTAGAGAGATCGCATGGAGGCAGTGGAGGCTGGACTGGAGGAGAAAGAGACTAACAGGGACAGAGAGACCATTAGGAAGACCTTGCAAAGATCCAAGCAAAGATCCATCTGTGCCTGGCTGGCTTCTTAACTGTCTTCAGCTCAACAATCCTTCAAATTTTGGTCTCCCACTGTTACTAGCAGTGGAATCTAATCCTAATGCAGACAGATGGTAACACTATTTCCATTTTACAAACAATGAAGTACACAGAGATTAAGGAACTTGCCTGAGGTCACTCATCCAGTAAGTGGCAGAGCCAAGACTTGGATCCAAGCACAGGGCTTCAGAGCTGGCCAGTGTGGGCGGCCGGTGTGGGCCACTGCTGCTAGAGAAGACACAACTCAGCACACATTTGCTTCACTGATGGTATAAAAAGACTTCATGGCGGCTTTCACTCCCCTGCCAAAATGTCCTCACTTTTGTCTTCTCACCCATTCTGCTTTGTGCCCATCCTACTTTCTACTCATTCCTAACCTGCACATCTTTGCTGATGTGATTCTTCTTTGGTCTGGAAGGAACTCTCCCATCTCTCTACCTGTTGAAATTCCATTCATCCATCAAGGCCCATCTTCTTTCATATTCCTCCAACAAATGACTTCATCCACTCTTATGAACTGATGTATTTCACAAATATTTATTGAGATCTGCTGTGTGCTGGGCACAAGGGATTCTACAATGTGTAAAACAGATGAAGTTAGTTGTAAGCTATTGTACTTATCTTTGGGTTTGCTACAGCAGTGGCTTTCAAACTTAAAAAACAAACACAGTCTAACCATAATACATCACCACACACACACACACACACAACCCCCAATGATTTAAGAAACAATATTTACCTTTACTATATGTAGCCATTCTGATCATTTAAACTCAATTCTATTTCATTAAGATAAAAATGATGGTTGATACCTTCTGTAAAATTTTACCTCCACTAAAATTAATTTTATAGCCAATTAAGAGCCTATTAATGAGCTGGAACACACAAGTTTGAGAAATATTCATTCCATCCTTCACCCAATCATCTAAACAAAGATGTCCTTGGTGCCCACTATGTGCTGGGCACAGCTCTGGCATCGGGATAAAAAGGAGGAAGAGTGTTTGCCCTCAAAGTGAGCAGGCCAATGAAGATAACAGAGCTTGAGAGCAAAGGCTACACACACAGTGCTATGTGCTATGGTGGTAGTGTGCTTGGGACACATGTGCATGCTGGTAGCTCAACAAATATTAAGAGAATTAAACTAAGGGATAGGCACCAAAATTATAAAAAGAAAATGGAATAGTGACTTCCTCAAAAGCAGACCCTTAGCAGCTCATGGGTCTACTGTGATGTGAAACTGGCATCCAACTCCTGATTCACTAGTGCATTGCTAATAAGAGTCAATCCTGGGCTGGGTGTGGTAGCTCATGCCTATAATCCCAGCACTTTGGGAGGCCAAGGTGGGCGGATCACCTGAGGTCAGGAGTTCAAGACCAGCCTCGCCGATATGGTGAAACCCTGTCTCTACTAAAAATACAAAAATTAGCTGGGCGTGGTGGCACGCGCCTGTAATTCCAGCTACTTGGGAAGCTGAGGAAGGAATTGCTTGAACCTGGGAGGCGGAGGCTGCAGTGAGCCGAGATCATGCCACTGCACTCCAGCCTGGGCAACAGAGCGAGACTCCGTCACACAGAAAAAGTCAATCCGTGCACCCTGGGTCCCTGATTAAATGCTTCTGTGATTGCCTTCCTCCTCCTTAGTCGCTCTTTGCAGGCCCCCTCTTCCCTGCCTACCTCTTACCTGCTGATTTTTTCCAGAGTAATAGCCCAAGCCTCATTCCAGCCTCTTTCCATTCTAGTCTCTGAGGGTGTGGCTACTAACCAAGCTGCAAGTCCCAGTCGCTGAACAAAACGTTTTTCTCTGCTGCACCCCAGTGTCTGACGCACTCAGATTCCACTTCTGAACACCTCTCATCCCTGAATATTTGTCACCCCTTCCCTGACAAGTCCCCATCCTTCCAGTTTCCATCTTACCCCATCCATTGTCCAAAAGTCCGTAGGAATGATTTTTTTTTTTTTTTTTTTTTTTGGTGACGGAGTCTCGCTCTGTTTCCCAGGCTGGAGCGCAGTGGCGCGATCTCGGCTCCCGGGTTCACGCCATTCTCCTGTCTCAGCCTCCCGAGTAGGTGGGACTACAGGCGCCCACCACCAGGCCCGGCTAATTTTTTTGTATTTTTAGTAGAGACGGAGTTTCACGGTGTTAGACATGATAGTCTCCATCTCCTGACCTCGTGATCCGCTCGCCTTGGCCTTCCAAAGTGCTGGGATTACAGGCGTGAGCCACCGCGCCCGGCCAAGACTGATTTTTCTAGAACATATTTGACCGTGTCATTTCTCCATTTAGGTTGCCTCAGTGGTTGCCCATTGCCTGTACGACCAAGTGCAAGCTCCTTAGCAGGGGAAACGAGGCTTCTTATGATCAGGCAACCCCACCCCGCTGCTCCTTCATGTGACTCTGTTATAGCTGCTTTAGTGAAGTGTGAAAGGTGAAATCAAAACGTCTTTTTGTTTTGAGGTCAAAACGCCTTGAAGCAGTGTGTTTACATGACTGTTGTAGCTTTCTGGAAGATAATGTTGGAACGTGGTTGGAACGTGGTAGCTCCGGTAGTCAAATAGAAAAAATGTCTGCACTCGTGAGCGTTATTTCGTGGACTACCGCAGGCAAAGGACAGGTCGGCACAGGGGAAGAGAACAGCCAGCTGCTTCCACCCTTTCACTGTCCTACCCATTTCTGTGCTAACTACCCATGTAGTTAGCAGAGAACCCCAGTAACATTGTCCAAATAGTTCGGGCAAAGTTTTTGCTAGAAGCCGAAAATTCGTGAAAGGAATCAATACTCCAAGATAAAGTGCATCAGTTTGCAGTAATATGCGTTTGCAATCACATTCTTTGGTTCTCTCTAAAGGGCTGTTACGTGAATAAAACGGAAATACTCCTGCAGTAACATGGGACTAGTTGGAAAGGTGCTGGAAATGCGGGAGGGAGAGAGACCGCGTCGCGGAGAAAGCCGCAGCGCAGCTACTGCGCGCGAACTCGCTCTCAGGCGAAAACCGCAAACGGTGTGACGGGAGCGCGTTGTGGCCCCAAAGGCCGGTCTCACAGCGACCTGGGCGTTCAAGGTCGTGTCCTCGAGGGCCAGGGAGCCTGCCGAGGCCACCGCACGGCCATGTCGCGTCTGCACCGCCGGTTGGGCTCTCAGGCACCCGCTACTCAGAGCCCTGTTATCCGGCCCCGGGAACCACGAGCCAGCCAGCACCGCGGGTCCTGCAGCGGCCTCCGCCCTTCGCAGGCGGCCCAGGCAGCCCCGTCTCGCCCCAGCGTTAGGAGACGCGCAGCGGAACCCCGGCGGTCCTAGCCCCTCCCCCCCTCCGCATCCCCGTACGACCCGCCTCTCAGATCCCGGCCGGGGCTCCCGGGCGCGCCGCGGCGGGGCGGGGCCTTCTGGCAGTTTCTGGGCGCTGCGAACGCGCCGCTCCAGGGCTCGGCGGCCGGAAACGCCGGCTTCGGAGCCGCAGCGCCTTGGCCTCTCCGTGTTTTCCGTCCAGTCTGCGCCGCCGCGCCGCTATGGCCAAGTGGGGCCAGGGGGACCCGCGCTGGATCGTGGAGGAGCGGGAGGACGGGACCAACGTGAACAACTGGCATTGGTGCGGCCGGCGGGGTGGCGCGGCCGGCGGCGGCCTCCTTCCGGGATCTGGGGAGGGCCGGCCCGCGGGAGCTGGGACTGCGCTGGGGTCTGTGCGGGGCCGCAGGGTCGCGGGGGTGAGGGGACTAGGGGGCCACGCCTCTCCTCTGCTGCTGGACGCAGGTTTCGGCCTCCGCCTCGGCTCTGGAGCGTCCTTGGGTACGGAGACCGGCGAGGGCGGGTTGCAGCTGCCTCTTTTTGAAAGTTGGGTTGGGCCCCACGAGTGACTTCCGACAGAGCTTTCCACTCCCACCGTCTGTGGTCTTAGGGCCTTCCCTTCTCCTCCCGCCCCACTCCTCTGGATGTTTCGGGGAGTTAGAAGGGAGCTGGATTGAGAGAGTGTGTTAGGGGCGGGGGCAGGGGCATGGAACGTAGTGGAAAGAGCAGAAATTTGGATCTCAGTTCGCGCCCACCCCGCAGGCGTCCCCCGCCAGCCGGGCCTACTGTGAGTGAGACAAGCTCCCCTTACTTTGCGCGCCTCACCTGGCGCGTGGGGCGAGGTCGGCCGCCCTCTGCTGCAGAACCTCCGAAAGGGGTGTCCTCTGCCCTGCGCCCCTGGCCGGGGCTGTGGTCCTTCCAGGCCGTCAAGGGGATGCTAAGGCCGGTCCCCAGGGGAGCATGACTTGGCTGGTCCGGAGGAGCCCTGAGGGCATGGGCAATCTTGGCTCACGCAGTCTCCGCTTCCCGGGTCAAGCGAGTCTCCTGCCTCAGCCTCATGAGTAGCTGGGACTACAGGCGTGAACCACCACGCCAGTCTGATGTTTGTATTTTTAGTAGAGACGGGGTTTCACCATGTTGGTCAGGCTGGTCTCGAACTCCAGACCTCGTGATCCGCCCGCCTCGGCCTCTCAAAGTGCTGGGATTACAGGCGTGAGCTACGGCGGCCGGCCAAGAACTGACTTTCTAGTGTCCTGGCCTTGGCCCGATGGACACGTCAGTCCTCTCAGCTGGTTTCTGTCCCGTAAAGGGAGACTATTACTTGGGAAGATTACATTAGACGATGTGTATGTGAAGAAACTTGATAGCTGGTATTGTCATGATTCTGATTTTTTTTTTTTTTTTTTTTTTTTTTTTTTGAGACGGAGTCTCGCGCTGTCGCCCGGGCTGGAGTGCAGTGGCCGGATCTCAGCTCACTGCAAGCTCCGCCTCCCGGGTTTGCGCCATTCTCCTGCCTCAGCCTCCCGAGTAGCTGGGACTACAGGTGCCCGCCACCTCGCCCGGCTAGTTTTTTTTTTTGTATTTTTTAGTAGAGACGGGGTTTCACTGTGTTAGCCAAGATGGTCTCGATCTCCTGACCTCATGATCCGCCCGTCTCAGCCTCCCAAAGTGCTGGGATTACAGGCTTGAGCCACCGCGCCCGGCCGTCATGATTCTGATTATTTCACTACTGCTACTTTCCATGTGGCCCAGGCTTTGTCTGTTTCCAGTGGGCGAGCTAGCTAGACCCTTCTCCCCTAAATAAGCCAGTGTTTTTAAGACAGAATACTACTTTCGTAGTGGAGAATAATATCTTAAAGAACTGAGCAGAATGAAAATAATTTGGTAGAAAGCAGGTTTGAGGAGCACGTTGGAGGTTGGCAGGTCTGGAGGCTGCTTGAGAGGACTTGGGCTGATCTGGGCTGGGCTTGGACGTGACGCTGGCACCCAGGCAGGTGGATCCTAGCTGGGGCTTCCATTCACGACTTTCTGGTCCCTGGCAGGACAGAGCGGGATGCCACCAGCTGGTCCAAAGGGAAGTTCCAGGAGCTCCTGGTGGGCATCGTTGTGGAGAATGACACTGGCCGCGGCGAGATCAGCGAGTTGAAGCAGGTGGAAGGGGAGGCTTCATGCAGTAGTCGCAAAGGAAAGCTGATTTTCTTCTATGAGTGGTACATCAAACTGGGCTGGAAAGGTAACGGGGGCCTCAGGGTACTAGTGGGGCTGGGAACAAAGTGTGTTCATCATTCAGTGAATGTTTTTACAGCTCCTGCTATGGGCCTGGCACTGACTGGCTCCTGAATCAGCATTAGTAGTTCTTGACATTCTGGCCACACTTGAGTTCCATGGTCCAAGAAGGGTGGGGGTTTCCCTTCTCGGAGCACTTGCAGCTGCTTAGAGTTCATTGCTGTCAGCTGGGCCCCCTTCTACCAGGCACTTGTGAACAGGAGTCTCTGGGCGTTGCTGCCTGGAGCACTCTTCCTCCAGGTAGCTGCCTGCCTCCTTCAGGTCTTTGTCCTGAGTGAAGCCATCTCTCTGCATCCTTGGAGACCCCTGCCTTGTGCCATCTTTCTTCCCTACTTTATTTTTCCCCAAGGCACTGAAACTTGCTTTACAAAAATAGTTTGCTTTCTGTCCTGCTCCATCTTCCTGTCATTTTTTTTTAAACGGCTTTATTGAGACATAATTCACTCATGTAGTGTGTATAATTCATTGGTTTTCAGTATAGTCACAGAGTTGTGCAGCCATCACTACAATCAATTTGGGAACATTTAACCACCCCAAAACAAAACCCTGGACCCATGAGCAGTCACTGTTGTTGCCCTCCTCTTCCCCAGCCCCTGGCATCCGCTCCCCCATTTTCTCTGGATTGGCCTCTGGACATTTCACATAGATGAATCATGCAGGATGTGTTTTTTGGTGTCTGCCTTCTTTTGCTTCATAATGTGTTCAAGGGTCATCTGTATTGTGGCAGGTAGCAGCACTTTATTCTTTTTTATAGATGATGAATATTCCATGGGTGCGTATACCGCATTCTGTTTCTCCATTTATCAGTTGCTGGGCATTTCGGGTGTGTCCACTTTTGGGGTCTGTGGGTTCAGTTCTTCAGTGGTGCCTCGATCCTGGCTGGACAGACAGCATGTGTGCACTCAGTCCTTGCTGAGGGAGCCAAGGCTGTGGAGATGCAGGGAAAGGAAGAGGAGGAGTTAGGGTTTGAGCCTCAGTCCGGGAGTCAGCTCCTATCTGGAGTTTGTGTCCCAGAGTAGTCCAGTGAGTTGGCCTCGAGCCTCTGCCCTGCTGGCTGCCTTTCTAGCAGACGAGGGTGTTCAGCCCCTCCCCACCGCCTCAGAACAGGACCCTCTGGCTGGGAGTTTGCCTCTCTTGCAACCCTCCGGTGTCTGCTGCTGGCTGGATCATAGCAGTCTGGCTCCCTGCCTGCTCCCCCAGCACCGGGCCCTAGGGCCCGAGGAACCTTGTGGGCCTTGTGTCTTTTCCATCTCCCTTGGCTTCTTTGCAAGGATGAGACATAGCCATTGCCAGGCAGCAGCCAGAGGACAGGCTGTGAGGGCTTGTTGTAACGCCTCCAGCTGCTCTCCTCTAGCAGTGAGTCTAGGGTGGCAGCTGGGACCCACTGGGGAGGAGGCAACACTCTAGTCCTGCGAGAATTCCACCTGCCTGGCATCCCCACACAATGTCCCCAAGCCAGAGCTTCCCTCCGCTCCGTGGTCAGAACTCACTGTCCCTTTCTGTCCTTCCATCGCTTTTGTGACTGCTTCTCCCTTTCAGGGTACTCCTTTATCCTGCTTTGCCCAGGCAAAGAATACCCTGGGACAAAAAGAGAAATATGGGTACAGTTGCCCCACACTCCCCTCAGGACGGCAGGCCGCTGACTCTTCATGCCCTCTCCTTGGTCATGGTCTGCCTGACCTTTCTTCCGTGGCTGCTCAGGGGGCCCTGGAGTGCTGGAACTCTGTGAGGGCCGCTGGGCTATTCAGTGAGGCAGGACAGTTTTTCATAAAAGCAGTTTTGTTTTTTTTTTCTTTTCGAGACAAGGCTCACTGCAGCCTTGACCGTCCAGTAATCCTCCCACCTCAGCCTTCCAAGTAACTGAGACCACAGGTGTGCGGCACCATGCCCAGATAATTTTATTTTGTAGAGACGGTGTCTCCCTGTGTTGCCCAGGATGGTCTTTTAAACTCTTGGGCTCAATCCATCCTCCCACCTCAGCCTCTCAAAGTGCTGAGATTATAGGCGTGTGCCACAGTGCCTGGCCCAGTTGTTACTTTTTATTATAATTGAAGAACCCATTTTGCTCATTTTAGGCATCGTTAAAGAATCTGGAGTGAAGCACAAGGGATTGATTGAAATACCCAATCTTTCTGAGGAAAATGAAGTAGAAGACACTGAGGTATGTGATCAAGTTTCTGTTTTGTTCTTTTTTCAGTCAAGTTTCTGCTACAGACATTGGGCATTTCAAATAGTGTTGATCAGACTGTGGTTCCTGTGTGGTAGTTCGGTTGCCTTGTGGAGGGCCTGTTTGCTGAGAAGGATTGCCATACTGTGGGGGCAGCATGTTGTGTGGAGCTGGAGTGGTACAGGAAAGAGAGTAAGCCCCAGGAAGCCCTGAGCTCCCCCAAGGACCAGGCAAGGGGCCTGGGCAGCTGACTGCACCCTTCTTAGCCTCCTCATCTGTGAAAAGGGGTTAATTTCTCTTCCAGGGGTGTTGTCAGGTTACATGTGACAGTGTGTGCACTGTGAACTGCTCAGGCAGCTTGCATGGCTTGATGAACGTGACTTTCTCTCTCTCCTGCACCTTTGCTGTTTCCCTTTAACGGTGAGAAGTCTCAGCTTTTAGCTGCGAGCTATCCCTTGGTTATGCCTCACGGCTTTTTGTGAACTACCCAGTTAGTAGGCGTTGCTTTTGTGGCTCTCCTGGGAGGCAGAGTCGTGTGTAACTCCCACGCTTGGCTTCCAGTTAGTGCCCTCTTCTGGCTGAAAGCTGGGTTTTGGGGGTGAGACCATTTTTACAGCTGCTATATTTTTCACACCAAGATAGTCTGACAGAGGATCTTTTTTGATTTGTGAATGTATTTAACGTGAGGGCTTTCCATGATAGGCTGACTCCTGCCCAGCAGCATGTCTTCTGGCCCGAAGGTTATACAGTGCCACAGGCCAGGGCTGTCCCAGACCTGTCTTCAGTTATGTGGTTCCTCCGCTCAGGGCTTGAGATTCCACTTTGTTATATTCAGATCCATCAGCTGAGAAGTTTTTCAACAGAATGTTTAACTGGTTTTTAAGGTTTAATCCCTCAGTGGCATTACAGAACAAACTCTATAGATTCAAACTGGGGCCCAAGATCAGGCCCACCTCAGCTGAAGCATCGAGACGCTAAATTTTTTCAAATCAACACCTCTTTTTCTTCTGGGAATACTAGAGATATCCCCAAAGCCCTCTGTTGCTTCCTTATCCCTCGGTCTCCCCCTCCTCCCCTCTCTTCTTCCTTCCCTCTGCCTGTCTTCTACTCTTCTCCCTTTCCCAATTTTGTTCTTTGTCAAAAAAGTATATAGTCCAAGGCTGTGTTATATGGGAACTTGATTTCCCTAATTACAGTGGCTTTGGGTTCTATACCAGCACTGTTCCATGTAAATATAATGCAAGCCACATGTGCAATTTAAGTTTTACTAGTAGCTGTACTTAAAAAGTTAAAGCTATGGCTGGGCATGGTGACTCACACTTGTGATCCCAGCACTTTGGGAGGCCAAGGTACGAGGCTCACTTGAGCCCAGGAGTTCGAGGCTGCAATGAGCCATGGTCATGCTACTGAACTCCAGTCTAGGCAACAGGGAGACCCTGTTTCTTAAAAAAAAAATTAGAGCCCAGGTGTAGTGGCAGATGCCTGTAATCCCAGCTGCTTGGGAGGTCGAGGGAAAGATCGTTTGAGCCCAGGAGTTTGGGTCTAGCCTTGGCAACATAACGAGATACAAGCTCTTAAAAAAAAAGATAAACAGGTGAAATTAATTTTAATATATTTTATTTAACCCAGTATATAAAAAAGATTTTAGCATGTAATTAATATAAAAAATATGAGGTATTTTACATTCTTTTTTGGTACTAAGTCTTTGGAGTCTGGCACGTATTATTTCACACAGCACTTCTTGATTCAGGCCAGCCACATTTCAGGTTCTCAGTAGCCACATGTGACTAGTGGCTACCATACCGGACAGTGCATTTCTAGACGCCATGAAAGCCACGGACCACATCAGCAATAGAATTTATGTACATACACATGCACAATTTTGTATGCAAATTAAGGGGTTTACATTCTATGAAGTCTATCCAAGATTGGCCCCCAACCCTGTCATGGACCCTGGATTAAAAACCCTTAAAATCCTGCCCTGCACATCTCTTACATCCACTTCTTTCCTTCCTCCACTGCCATAGTTCTCTCATCCATACAGCCCAATGTTGTAAGAATACATCAAACCAGATCTTTCTTTGGTTTGTATTTTTCTGATTTGTAGGTGAACGTGAGTAAAAAGAAAGGAGATGGGGATATACTGAAGGATCTTATGAAAACTGCAGGCACCGCCAAGGTCAGGCAGGCCCTTGGAGATTACCTGAAGGCACTTAAGACGGGTAAAGAAGGCATCCCTTGTGAAACAGAGGGTCCCTTTTCTATTTACCCGTTATACTCTGCACTGTGGTCAGAGGCTCCAGAAGCAAGTTTATACTTCAGAATAAATTGTAGTCTGGAAGTTGAGAGCTAGTCATGGTTAAGACCATAATTAGTGATCATCACTATTGTACACAGCATGAACCATTTTGCCTACAGAACTGTTAATTGTAGTTTTCTGGAATGAAAATCAGTTGTTTGTGTAATTACTTGTTTAATGTCTGTCTTCCTTGCTAGACTATAAGCTCCATGAGGGCATGGAAGGTGTCTGTCTTGTTCACTGCTATATCTCCAGCATCTAGCACAATGCCTGGCACATAGTAGGTGCTTAATACATCTTTGTTGGATGAATGAATGAATCGATGAAAGTGACTGCAGGTATTACAGGTGTAGTTGAGAAATACCTAGATAATATCAACATTGCATGGAAATGTGGTTATTGTCTTCTTCCCTAAATTAGAGAAGTGAGCCAGGCAAGATGGCCAGCAGTGCCTGTATCTCTGTACCTCATTCTTGGACCCTGCTACCTGAGTATCTGGGTGTTGGCATGGATGGGTTTGGGGTTGTCACTTTTCCCATGGGAGTGCACGTGTAGCTGGCTCACAGGCTTGACTACTGTGAAGACAGGCTTTGTGAGGCAGCGGCCACCCTCACATGAGAAATTGTCTGTTTTCACAGTGGGTTAGAGCCCCAAAGCTATTAGTAGTTAATCTCATAAAACTTAGCTGTGTGCAAAAGAACTTTGGAAAATTTTGCAGTTTTAGCAAAAACTTGATAAAAGTGAGGCGTTTGAAAAAAGAAAAGGCTTTTGTTGCTGTGGAACTCACGTTGTTAATCATCAGTTTTATATGTAAAAACATGGAATGGTCTTGAAATTCTCAAAATGTTATAGGAATTATTTTTATAAATATGTTTTATTTTCTTACACGCTGTTTTGGGTTTTCTACCTTACTCTTTGTGCTTAAAAGGAGAAAGGTCTTTATTAAAACCACTTCCCTTGTTTCTTTATAGAATTTACAACAGGAATGATTTTACCAGCGAAAGCTATGGCAACCCAGGAACTGACTGTCAAAAGAAAACCGAGTGAGAATACCCTGCAGGTATGAGCTCTGTTGGCCAAAATGTGGGGAAGGGGTAAAGGAAGTATTTGAGTTAGGGCCCTGAATAACCTTGTGTTGTTGGAGAAAGGACAGTGAGGGCCTTTTCCACCTTTGGGTCTCCCGTGAGTCCTCTAAGATCTCCCATTTTGTTGTGCAAATGATAAAATGAGACTTTGATTCTTGATGGATTGTTACAGACACACCTTTCTATGGGATATTTGACTCAAGACTCTCCTAAAGGCAGTGTTCTTTGGTAGGCCACAGATTACAAAACCAGATGACTTTCAAGATACACATAGCACAATGAAAGAACCTTCTTTGCTGACTTTTAGGAGATTTTTAGATCGGTTCTTGGAATGGGTGTTTTATGTGTAATTGACACCCTTTAGCTTTAGGTGCAGTTGTCTTTCATCTGCTCCCGGCTGTATCTGGAAGTCCAGCTAGGATTAGGGGTATTCAGTCATAACCTGGGAACGGAGCTGAAGAGCTGTAGGAACAGTGAACTCTGGTTCCAAAGTAAAGACCAAGACTGGTGGTGCTAAAAAGGCTTTTCATGCTGCTTTTGTGTGTGTCTGGAATAGGCAGTATGGAATTTGGGACATTTGCTGTTTTCTTGAGAAGACTTATTTCCATCCAAGCAACTTTATCTCTTGTTATGCTAAACATTCCCTGGAACTTCTTCCCTTCTCCAGGTTCAGGCCTCATCTCCAGTGGCACTGGGTGTAAGGATTCCCACTGTGGCTCTTCACATGATGGAACTGTTTGACACAACTGTAGAGCAGCTGTATAGCATCTTCACTGTGAAGGATGTGAGTAACTCCCTAAGCTAGCATGTTAAATGCTGACATTGGGAGAAAATACATCACAAAGAACAGGAGCTGGTTTTTGGTTTTCCTTGTGTTTTTGATTGAAGGGATGTGGGATGGTGGTGACAGGAAGTCTGAGCATAGTTTCTGAATAATTGGAGGGGAGATGGGCATTCTTTGGGACTATGTCCATATTACATTGAGTTTTCTCTTCTAGGAAGAGAAAGTTTGTATTTTATTTTCCGTAAGTAAAAGCTTACATGTTTAGGATTTTTAAACCATAGTAATTGTTATATTTTGTATCTCATAATTACATTAAAATATGTGATAGTGTGTGCTGGAATAACATCTGTTTTATTTGGTTAGTTGGTGCAAAAGTTTTCTAAATCTACTGCTGTATTAGAAGCTGAAAAGGGAGGGAAATTCCAGATGTTTGATGGAAACATCACTGGTGAATATCTAGAATTGGTAAGTAGACTCAAGGTTAAAGAAGTAAGATGGGATTAACTCAATATTACTTTTTATACGTGCTGTTTTTAGCACCAAAATCACTAGGGTCTCTGTTGCCTCACCCTTAATAGCAGCCCTCTGTTCTGGTTACTATTACTGTACTTAAAACAATATTATATATTCCTACTGTTCTTGATGTCACTGCTGTTTTGAGACATTTTGACACTAAAGACAATTATCAGTGGTGCTGATGTAACTGGAAGAGGGACCGTATATTGTTCATTGATTCTTCTAGTATTTAGGAGTTTCAGTGAAAGGATTTGTTTTTCTGTGTTGTATTGTGGGGAGTTTTAAAAGATTTTCAGTGGAGTTTCTCCTTTCTTTTCAGTTAACAAATAAGAAGATCGTCATGAAATGGAGATGTAAGAACTGGCCAGAAGGTATGTTACGAATTAGTGCCCTTTATGTTAAAGGCCCCAGAACACTTAAGGCTGGGTTTTTCATATGGATACATTTTCCTTTTCATAATGCAGTAATAAGGTTCCTATTTTTTTTCTTAGAACACTATGCCACGGTTGCACTGAATTTTGTGCCTACTCTAGGGCAAACGGAATTACAATTGGACTGTAAAGGAGTTCCTGTCTGTAAAGAAGAGAACATGAAATTCTGTTGGCAGAAGCAGCATTTTGAAGAAATAAAAGGTTTACTGCAGCTGATCCCCCTAAATGGTTGAATTAAAATTTTATAAGGCATTACTTTTTGTACGCAGAAGTGTCACATTGACCTCTTCGCTATATACTTTTTTTTAAAAAAGGACCATCTTTATTTTATATTGGATGAAATCTGTGAATGTATACACAATTTAAAGCATTGACTCTTTATTATAACTAGACACTGCACTGAGTTAAAAGTAGCAAACAACCTGAAATTAGGCATTAACCTGACCTTCCATAGATACTCTAGAAATAGCTAAGTCCCGAGTGTAGAGAGTTGGTTTCCCAAACTGAAGCTTGTCCTACAGCAAGCTTGCTTGCAGCTGTACTTTTAGTTCAAGATGACAAAAAATAAATGGCAGGTTGACACTGTTCCTTTATTTTACTTAGGGTTTTTAAGGTGTGTATATCTTAAGGTAGTAACACAGTGGTATATTGCATTCAAAAGCATATTGATGGGCAAATTGGCTGTGTTTTGCTCCACTTCTTCCTGCTGTGGTTTTGCACTTTGGGGTGGAGAGGATTGAGAAGTCTGTGGGGACACATTAATTTTGTAGACTGCTGGTAACACTTCCAGTGAAACAGCATATAATGGATAAGTGTTTCCCCTCGTTCACGGTTTTTCACTACTTTCACCTGAGAAGACTGAAGCAACGTATGTAAACAAATGAAAAGTCATCACAATCAGTTTAATTAAGTGCACAGAATAGCAATCAGTCATGTCAATAAAAATAAAACAATTATTTTTACATCAAGTGTGCTTTATTTCCTCCACAGGTATTCTGTTAAATAAAGCACCATTTATATACTGCCAGGCCACAGCTAAAGAGGATTCTTTACAGAATCAAATTTCTTGTGGTTGTTCCGTATACAAGTAAACTTAATTTTGATAATAAGAACCACAGCGATCGGAGGCAATCTGCCTCTATAAGGTACAAAACTGGCACAGAGGACACCATATTATACACAGTAAAAATGCTGTAAGTTTAAATTACATTGTACAGGGCTAGGGAACCCTGTTCTTCCCAGACAGCCATATTAAATGAAAGCCACTACAGTGAACTCTTAATTACATAAAACATATCCATTATCTGATTGCCCTTTAGGAAGTATACTGAAGATGCAAGTTTTTTTCATCTGGAGTTCTGCCTGACCAAGAATTAAGCCTATAAATCTATCTTGCCATTCAAGCAGAGAGCACTAGACAAACTGAAGCACAAAAACAAATAAGCAAAACTTATACAAACAGCATGGGGGTGAGGGACTTAAAAGTAGACATGCTACACCTAATGTCAAGAAGCAGCTTGGTTTCCTTTGCCAGATATCCTTGTGACCACATGGATTGTAGATTCAATGGTCCTACACAGGGTATCTAAAATGTCATGTTGCTGCATATGACTAAAGAGTCCTCTGGAATGGCCACAACTGAGAGACAAAGCAACCTCGGGGTCCTGGGAGGGCAAAGGTTGGCCATCACAGCTTCTCAAGTCAGCTAAGTCAGACAGAACTGCAGAGATAGAAGTAGAAGGGAACTCAGATTCTTCCTCAGCTAGGGTAGAATCCTTGGAACAGTGGAGGTCTTTAAATTCTTTACAATCGTCATATCTACCATTGCTGGACTGTTCTTCTGTGTGCTGTGACCTGATATTTGACATGTCTTCTGAAAACGAAGATGGAACTTCCATTCGATATTCTTTAACAGAACTATTTTCGGGGGAAGGAAGATCTTGCTCAGTTCCTGGATCAATAATTGAGGAGTCTCTGGTCTCATTGTCAGAAGTGCTCGTTGGGGTCAGGACCTCCCTGGTTTCTGTTTTCATGTCACTGATGCAGCTGTCTACAGTGTGCTCCTCATCACTGCTAACACGCCTTCTTTTAACGGGAGTTGCTCCTTCATCATCTGTGAAAACATACGCCAAAACGGAAACTTCTCTGAAAGTCATTAAGATCACACGGGGGATGTGGGAAGTTAATTTTGTTTCTAGCATCTATATTTAGGAGGTTCAGCTGAACATACAACTATTAAACCAGCTACACCAAGTGTATTACTCCCTCCTCCCACCCTAAAAGTAATAATGATAGTAGTCCATAAAGCTAACCTTTAGTTTTTCTTTCTTTGGCTTCTTGCTCTTGGAGTGAGTTTCTCTGTTGCAGACAAGTCCTGCATTTGCTTAAAAGCTCTTGCAGAGTTGGAATCAGAGCTGGGTTTAACTGTTTGGGAGTGTGTACTGACAGGAGCAAAGCAAGTGCCCTCAGGTCCTACAAAAACCCAGATAGGAACATTTCAAATTCTAAAGCCAATACTTTGATGCAGTTATTTATAGTTAATTGCAGATGTTTATTTTCCCAGGAATCCATTCTTTCCTAAGAATACTCTGGTTTCTCTGGGATTCTTAGAAGAATGATAAAACCAGAAAGCCAGTGTTAGGATACTACAGCATTTCATTAGTTTTTTGTTGTTGTTGTTTTGAGGTAGTGTTCTTGTTCTATGGCAAGGCTGGAGTGCAGTGGTGTAATCTCAGCTCGCTGCAACCTCCACCTCCGGGTTCAAGCGATTCCCCTCCCTCAGTCTCCTGAGTAGCTGGGACTACAGGTGCCCGCCACCACGCCTGGCTTAATTTTTTGTATTTTAGTGGAGACAGGGTTTCACCATGTTGGCCAGGATGGTCTCAATCTTCTGACCTCCTTATCTACTGGCCTCGGCCTCCCAAAATGCTGGGATTGCAGGCTGAGCCACTGCCCGGCCTCATTAGTTCTTAAAGTCACTAATAGCATTATTTTATGCTCACAAACAAGTAAGTCAGACCAAAGACAAATCGTGTTTTCTGAAAATGGAAAAGGAAATAAAGAATTTCAAAAAAAAGAATTTCAAAAAAAAAAAAGAATTTCAAAAAAAAAAAAAAAAAGAATTTCAAAAAAAAGAATTCAAAATTTCAAAAAAAAGAATTTCAAAAACAAACCTTGAAATCATAGTTTCTCAAGTTAAATTCTGATGTCACAAATAGTAAGGTCTTCCTTACTGAGCTCTGTCATCTGTTCTGGCTTTTATGCTATTGTGATTCGGGAGGCTGCTGCTCAACATTCTAGCCTATTTCCAGGGTGTTCCATTATTCTAGGACATGGCTGTCATGGGAGTCTGCACAAGGCAACTAATGCTCTAGATTTAACTGCCTTTTTAAATCAGTAGATCATTGTTTCAGTTACTTCGGAGCCATAGGCAGTAACAGAAACATCACAAGTAATGTTTCCAAAAATATACTCAAGTAGAGAGAAGACCACTAAGACGTTCCCTTTATTACCCTTAGCATTTAATGATACCAGCTTGTAGCTTCCAAGGTGATGGAGTGTGCTGTGTACATACAAGGCATCGTGAACGCGTAATTAAAATTTGTTTTTTGTCGTACGTGGCTTAGAGTTCGAATCAGTAAGTTAAAGTTATGAGAGCAAAATACGAAGGCCACATAGTTAACTGAAGGGCAGTTTAGAAGTGTGTGCCGCCGCCTCCTCTGCATAGTTCTTACCCCATTTAAAGAAGCACTTGCTTTGGAAATTTCAACTCGGTTGGAGAAATCAGACTGTAGGTTCTGATACTGACTTATCAAGTTTGTAATAAGAGTGCTGATCAAATTGGCACAGTTTGCTTCAGAAAACACTTGACTTTGAACCTGAAAAAGAAGATTTAAAAAAATCTCCAAAAGACCAGCATAATGAAAACACAAGCTTAACTAATTGGAAATGACACACTGAGTTTCCAGAGTACTACATACCTTTAGAAGGAAATGTGTCATGAACGTGTAGACAATGTTGTTGTTTAAAAAAGTTCTTTCATCCATTAGGATACATTTAATATATTCTGCGAAAACAGGATCTTCACACAAAAGCTTGATGCAATTTTTTGACATAGCAGACTAAAGTGGGGAGAAGAAGCACTTATGGTTGAGCACGGAAATAACTGGGGCTTAAACACTTGTGTATGACGGAATCTGAAGCCATTGAAAATCCTACTTGAAAAGCCATGTCTAACTTGCCTATTGAATTTTTAGTTAACAGCAACTATTTTTCATACAGTAAAATGTTACTAATTTGGACTATGGGAGTGCTGGGGGAAAGACACTGATGCCAAAACTGAACAAATGTTGTAAAAGAAATGCAGGTTTATTATCCAGCACTGAGAGAGTTAACAAGGACTGGAAAAATAAACCTAACGAAGAATAGGATGTGAATGTTTTCAAGGGCCAAATTAATGTATTTATAGGTAACCAGACCGTATGTTGTGAAAAGACACATTTTAAGAATCAAAATCAATTCTCCAAAATGTTTTAAACTTTACTGTATATTCTCATTTGCAACAGTAATTTTGTAAATACCTTTTCCCCCCATAAACACTACAAAGATAAACAATAAGCCTTCTTTCCTAATTATCTCACACAGAATCAGTGGTCCCAATATATGGAAATTTTACTAAAATTTGGTTTTCCTGTTTTCAAATAGTCATGGCTCTTAAACACAAGTAGTATGTCTTTAAGCAGATATACTCCGTAGATTTAAATGTGTATTTTAATAATAGATCATTTATTTATATGGAAAAAAGCAATTTTTTTTAAATAGGACAAAATTTAGATAATATGTATATATGCATATGTGCATATTTTATTAGAGTAAGCAGCTGTCGTAAGTAAATTACTCAAGGTCAGTCAAGAAATTAGGATTCAAGTAGGACCAAGACCCAGGTCTTGAGATCCTTAACACTAAGAAAAATCCGCCTTGGTCTACCAGTCACAGCCTCTGCCTATGTTTCTTGCTCAGGATGGCTGCTTCTGTAAGACTGGAAGCTTTGGAGGCCTTATATGGTTCAGCTTTGTTTTAAGGGAAATTCGGTGGCACAGGGAGTTCTGTCTGTGAAAGAAGTCAAGTGAACGGAGTCCTGCGGTGCAGAAGTAGAGAAGGCAATAGGGAGCAATAGGTAGTGAGAGTACAGAAACCAAGACACTACCCAAATCAGGAAGAATGAAAAAGAGCAGCAGTAGCAGTGGAAAGGGAAAATGAGATCTCCAACTGACTGAACAGAACAGTCAGCTCAAAAATCAACTGATAAACTCATTTTCTGAATGCCTACTATATGCTAAGTCAAGGGAGCTAAAATCAATGTATACTAGCCTCTGAAAGATTTCTACTGTAGAGAACAAAGTGGCATTTCTTCAGGGAATGGAGATGACTCTGATAAGGTCTCTACACTTGAGCTCTGTTTGGGAAAAGTAGAGAAACAACCAATATGGTACAGGATGACAAACATGTAGGAGAATACAGAGCACACTACAGCCTGGTAGGAGGCTGAACCAGACTCAAAATACTTCAGAAAGCATGATGTGGGTCAAAGTTGGACCTAAGGAAGGTGAATAAATTCATCTCTTCCAATGGGGTAGAGCAGATGCAACCAGGCAGGACAATCACCAGTTTTTTCAGGGACTGACTGAAGGGAGTGGGGATCCTTTATGCCTGATCCAGGGAATGAGCCAAACCTTAGTACCTCCTCCTCTTCCCAATTTTCCCTTTATAACTTAAGCATTATTTATTATTATCAGGTTCTTTCTCCTCTTCCCAATTCTCCCTTTGTAACTTAACAAGCTTTACTTATGCAGCCACTTAATTTTAAGGAGTTGGCTCTTAGACACTTAAGGTAGGAACGGTAATCTTTCTTGTTTTCAAGGAGATTGTTTTAAGAAAACAAGCACATCAGACCCTTGAAAAACTACAGATCATGAAAAGCTAAAGGACAGACTGCTGATAGGGTTTCCGCTAGAGGTTTTGGAATGGTGGGAAAGAGGAAGAGACAGGGAGGTGAAGGAGAAGAAGTGGCATGTGCCTTTTCCCCCCACTGTCTCCCTGTTTTGGATTTCCCCCCACAACTGTTGATATACATCTATAAATGAGAAATTCAATTATAACCAGCTTATTTAAAATATCCTCTATGATACAAATACAAGTTAAAAAAAAAATCAAACAGAACCTAGATGCCCAATATGTAATAGTATTTTCATTCATTCATATTTTACCTATCAAGATTCTAAAACATCCCCACTTTTCAGCAAGTCTTCAATCCATTGTTCCTAAAATTACTGACCACTTGGTCAGATGAGATTAAAGACCAGTCATCTAAAACTCATTTTCTTTACCTGAGTCTGGCATAGCTCAGTCCAAAGTTTGGGGAACAGTGCAAGATGAAGTGGCAAACCTTCATAGGCAACTAGGACACCTAATATTTGAAAAGAAATCAGAATAGGTTATAAATTATACTACTGAGATACTCTGCAGGTACAATATTACAGCTATTTCTAGTCATAACTTTGCATATTTTCTACATTTTAAAGAAAGTATGTAAAGGGGAAAAATTCATTCCAATGTTTAGTGAAATATCTTAGAATGTGGTACTTGAATTTGTTTATATCTTATACCTCATTCCTGAAGGATATGGGACTTAAATCAACTCTTCTTTTTGAGTATTAGAACTTTATCTGGGAAAAAAAAAAGTTACTGAAGTGGCTCCAAATCTTTCTTGGATTAAGGTACCACTCTGCCTATTAGAAAATTTTCATAGAATGGCTAGACTTCAGGAGGGAGGAGGGGAGAGGTGAAGAAAAAAAAAAAAAAAGATGTGGAGAATTAAACATATCTTTCCTCTTTTACCTTCTTTTCTTCAAAGATAGAATGACCTTTGTGGCACATTTAAGTCAACGCTGCCCTGAGCACCAGTTTCTTGGCTTGTTCCCAGGATCTTCTCAGTGGACCGCATCTGGCACTATGTCAGAGAGTGCTATTTGGAACCTCTATGAATTTACCTCTCCACTTCTTGACTATTCCAGATGTAAAATATGTCACTAAGAGATGTGTGCCCCTATCCTCTGTCATCCTATCTCTCAAAGTATAGAAGCTTCATTACCACAGTCTTAAATGAATTTCTCATCTTCCACATCCCCCAGGGTCCCCAGGGCAAGTATAATCATGGAAAAGAAGAAATATAACACAGACCATCCTCCTCCAGTTAAGACTATAAGTTAGACCAGGAGTCAGCAAACTTGTTCTGGGAAGGGCCAAATAGTATGTGAGGCTTTGTGGCCATGCTCTGTTACCACAGCTCAACCCTGCTAAGGCAGTGTGAAGGCAGCCTTAGATAAGAGTAAGGAAATGGGTGTGGCTGTCTTTCAGTAAAACTTTACAGACACTGAAATTGGAATCATAATTTTCATATATCAGAAAATATAATTCTGTATTTTTAAAAAATTTAAAAATACGAAAACTATTCTTAGCTAGCAGGTAGCCATGGTTATACAAAAACAGGCAGCACGTGGGTTGTAATTTGCCAAACCCTGGGTTAGACCAAGGACTTGAGAACATCTTACACAGGTAAGTCAGGTCACTCACTCAGCCTTACCAAGGATGCCTAAGATCCCTTCCACAGGTAAGCCAATTTATTTTCCTGTCAAGATCAGTCCCTTTGGATGCAAGACGCAAGGAAATGCTACTTCCCCTTTATCCTAACCTAATCTGGTTGGTGTTTGGCAGCATATACCCACCACAGTATCACAATACACATAAGTAAACAAGGACATGTCATCACATCTGTGGCTACAGGGAAGAGAGTTCCTACCTTCCCATGTTCCTGTATCCTAATTACTCATCAAAGTAGAGGAGGGGTTAGCAAACTATGGCCCTCAGGCCAAATCTGACCCATACCCTGTTTTTATATGGACTTGTGAGCTAAGAATGGCTTTTTCTTTGAGACGGTGTCGTCACTCTTTTGCCCAGGTTGGAGTGCAGTGGCGTGATCACAGATCAGGTGCAGCCTCGAACTCCTGTGCTCAAGTGATCCTCACACCTTAGCCTCCGTAATAGCTAAGACTACAGGCCCGCACAATTTTCTAAAAAAAATGTTTTGGGGTCAGGCACGGTGGCTCACGCCTGTAATCCCAGCACTTTGGGAGGCTGAGGTGGGTGGATCACCTGAGGTCAGGAGTTCGTGACCAGCCTGACCAACATGGAGAAACCCTGTCTCTACTAAAAATACAAAATTAGCAGGGCATGGTGGCGCATCCCAGTAATCCCAGCTACTCGGGAGGCTGAGGCAGGAGAACTGCTTGAACCTTGGAGGTTGGAGGTTGTGGTGAGCCAAGATCATGCCATTGCACTCCACCCTGGGCAAAAAGAGTGAAACTCTGTCTCACAAAAAAAAAAAAAAAAAAAAAAAAAAAACTTTTGGGCCAGGCATGGTGACTCACACTGGTAATCCCGGCACTTTGGGAGGCCAAGCCAGGAGAATAATGAAACCCTGTCTCTACTAAAAATACAAAAATTCGCTGGGTATGGTGGCACACACCTGTAATCCCAGCTATTCAGGAGGCTGAGGCAGAAGAATTGCTTGAACCCAGAAGGCAGAGGTTGCAGTGAGCCGAGATCGCGCAACTGCACTCCAGCCTGGGTGACAGAGCAAACTCTCTCAAAAAGTTTTACAGAAATGGGGTCTTGCCATGTTGCCCAGGCCAGTCTCAAACTCCTGGCATAATTGATCCTCTTGCACTGGACTTTGAAAGTGCTGGGAGAGGCCGGGCGTGGTGGCTCAAGCCTGTAATCCTAGCACTTTGGGAGGCCGGGACAGGCGGATCATGAGGTCAGGAGATCGAGACCATCCTGGCTAACATGGTGAAACCCCGTCTCTACTGAAAAAAAAAAAACAACTACAAAAAACTAGCTGGGCGTGGTGGCGGGCGCCTGTAGTCCCAGTTACTTGGGAGGCTGAGGCAGGAGAATGGCGTAAACCGGGGAAGCAGAGCTTGCAGTGAGCTGAGATCCGGCCACTGCACTCCAGCCTGGGTAACAGAGCGAGACTCCGTCTCAAAAAAAAAAAAGGAAAGTGCTGGGAGTACAGCTGTGGGCCATCATGTCCGGCTGGCTTTTATATTTTTAAAGGTTAAAAAAAAAAATCAGCCAGGTTGGGCACAGTGGCTCACACCTGTAATCCCAGCACTTTGGGAGGCCAAGACAGGTGAATCATGAGGTCAGGAGTTCGAGACCAGCCTGACCAACATGGTGAAACCCTGTCTCTACTAAAAATACAAAATTAGCCAGGCGTGGTGGCATGTGCCTATAATCCCAGCTATTCACGAGGCTGAGGCAGGAAAATCACTTGAACCTGGGAGACAGAAGTTGCAGTGAGACGAGATTGTGCCATTGCACTCCAGCCTGGGCAACAGAGCAAGACTGTGTCTCAAACAAAACAAAAATTAGCCAAACAAAAAATAGTATGTGACAGAGACCTTGTGGCCTGTGGAAGTCTAAAATATTTAGTGTCTACTCTTTGCAAAGAGTCTGCTAACCTGCTAACCTCTGAACTAGAGACTGCTTTGACATTAACCCTCTTATGAGCAAGCAGACTGTATACTGTAATTTCTCTAGTCATTTCTCCCCTATTATCCCCCCAAAGTAAAATAATCTTCAATTTTTTTTTTCTTTTTTTGAGACAAGATCTGGCTCTTATCACCCAGGCTGGAAGACAACTGGCACGATCTTGGCTCACCGCAACCTTGCCTCCTGGGCTCAAGCCATCCTCCCAGCTCAGCCTCCTGAGTAGCTGGGACTACAGGTGTGCACCACCATACATGGTTAATTTTTGTATTTTTTGTAGACATGAGGTTTCACCATGTTGCCCAGGCTGATCTTCAATTCATGAGCTCAAGTGATCCGCTTGCCTTGGCCTCCCAAAGTGCTGGGATTGTGGGTATGAGCCACTGCACCCAGTCCTAAACAATTTTTCTTTTTTTTTTAAGGCAGTCTCACTCTGTTGCCCAAGGCATGTTGCAGTGGCATCATCTTGGCTCACTGCAGCCTCGACCTTCCCAGGCTCAGCTGATTCTCCCACCTCAGCCTCTCGAGTAGCTGGGACTACTGGTGTGTGCCTCCAACGCCCAGCTTATTTTTCTATTTTTTGTAGAGACAGGGTTCTGCCATGTTGCCCAGTCTGCTCTTGAACTCCTAGGCTCAAGTGATCCGGCTGCCTCAGTTTTACAGAGTGCTGGGATTACAGGTGTGAGTCATCACATGCAGCTAAATATAAAAGCAATCTCTATACCTATTTTCCACAACTACCAAAAAGCCAGCACTACCACGACAAACAAAAAATACCGTGGAGGCCTTTTATGATCTCTAATCACTTTGAAGTGGCATTCTGTTATAAGTATCTCTGTTTTACAAGTAAAGATGGAAATAGGCCAGGCATGGTGGCTCACGCCTATAATCCCCGGGCTTTGGGAGGCCAAGGTTGGCAGATCACTTGAAGTTAGGAATTCGAGACCAGCCTGGCCAACATAGTGAAACCCCGACTCTATTAAAAAAAAAAAAAAAAAAAAAAAAAATTAGTTGGGCATGTAATCCCAGCTACTCAGGAGGTGGAGGCAGGAGAAATCACTTGAACCCTGGAGGCAGACGTTGCAGTGAGCCGAGATCGTGCCACTGTACTCCAGCCTGGGGGACAGAGCGAGACTTTGTCTCAAAACAACAACAATTAAAGAAGGAAATAAACATTTTCTAGGTACGTCAGATCATTACATTAAATTTTCTCATCAATTTTGAGAGCCTTTTTTTAATCCTAATTTTGCACTTCTTTTGGATGAGGAAATTAGGCAGGCTCAGAGATTATATAATCCTCTCAAATTCATTCCAAAGTCAGTATTGATATAGTTCAGACTGTAGTCTACCCCAGATTTATCTGATTCTAAAGCCCATAAGCTTTTCAACGTTTTCCGCAACTTCAGTCCATTTGTTAGCATTTTCATGATTTTCTTCACATCTGCCATCACCTATACTATTTAGTTAATACTTTCTCTCTTTTGAGACAGGATTTTGCTTTGTTGCCCAGACTGTAGTTCAGTGGTCCAATCATAGCTCATTGTAACCTTGAACTCCTGGGCTCAAGTAATCCTCCTGCCTCAGCCTCCTGAGTAGCTACGACTACAGGTGCATGCCACCAAGCCTGCCTTTTTTTTTTTTTTGTAGCAACTGCTGTTGCCCGGTCTGGTCTCCAATCCCTGGCTCAAGCAGTCCTCTGGCCTTGGCCTCCCAAAGTGTTAAGATTACAGGACTGAATCATCACACCTGTCTACTTAATGCTTTTCTTTATATTCACTTACAGAGGCTAATACTACCTAAGCCTTATTTTAGGCAATATAACATCTGGGAAATCGTCAATTTGATGTACTAGTTTGTAACACAGTAAGAACCATATGTACTTACTAATATAAAAATTATTTCCCCTAGACTCTCTTGAACAGTTCAGTCAGGAAAACGCTATACCACCACCCATGGTGAGCTAAAGACACCTTTCTCAGAGTCCTACCTGTTTCCTCTCAAAACTTTGGAAGTCCACCCCTTCAGCAACTGAGTTTCAGTTTCTTTCTAGCATCTTCGCAAAGCACTGGGGGTAAGAAGCCCCTTGGTTCAGTGGCTCAAGTTAAAGGCCAATGCCCTCCTATTCCATGCATGCCTCCTCCAATACCTTATGGAGTGTCTCACTAACGGGATGCAAAGCACAGGAAGATGCAATCACCAAAGTTCTCAGGCACACATCTAAGCTTTGCCTCTGTAAACAGGATGGGCACATCTAAAATATCTTGGCTTCTGTACCACTTTCTTCACCCTGTGACTTCAGGTATCCTCAACAAGGTCTGTAACCTGTCCCATCCCCACGCGTGAAGGAATATACAAAACAAAAAACTGTTTCAAGTGTACCCTTTCCTCATTAGTAACAGCGTATACTGTAGAAGCTACTGGATGTGTCACTAAAAAATATATATATATATTTTAAAAACTAGCCGGGTACGGTGGCTCACACCTGTAATCCCAGCACTTTGGGAGGCTGAGATGGGCGGATCACCTGAGGTCAGGAGTTCCAGACCAGCCTGGCCAACATGCAAAACTCCCTCTCTACTAAAAAATACAAAAATTAGCTGAGCATGGTGGCGTGTGCCTATAATCCCAGCTACTTGGAAGGCTGAGATGGGAGAATCACTTGAGCCTGGGAGGCAGAGGTCACAGTAAGCAGAGATTATGCCACTGCACTCCAGCCAGGGCAAGACAGTGAGATCCTGTCTCAAAACAAATAAACAAAAACTGCTTTTGTAGGTAAAATGGTATTTTGAATTATTTGTACTTCTATGATTGCTGTAAGGATGAAATATTTCGTATGTATCTCATATATATATATATATAAACATAATCTGAATTGTGTCATGATTCTCTGTCTAGTTTTCTATAGGAGTGTTTAATCCCATCCAAGCATTATCCAGGGGAAGTGGTGGCTTTAGCCACTGGATGAAAGCCCATGACTAATGCTCTACTGTGAGTGATTCATTAAGATACTGTAAGGATATGAGACAACTGATTTGTCCAGTTCCCCTTGTTCTGACTTCACACCCACTAATCAACCTACTGTTACCTGTCTGGCTTCCCACGGAGGTTACTGAAAAAGACTGATGGCCCTATGATGAAATATATAAATCCTGTGCCAGTTCTTCCTTTCTATAAACTGGTAACCAACTTTGGGATTATAAATATGTCTCTTGAATGTAATTACTGTGTATTAGCCTGGCATAAACAGATTTACTCTTGGTGAGCTGGTAAAAAGTTGGCTTCTGATCTGCACTGGATGCCTGGCACTGGTCTGGTCTGAAGTATATTTACCCTAGGAAGGCTTTTGGGAAACAGCTAACCAGGCATTTCCCCAGTCAACACCATCATGATATCACAAAGAAATGAAGTGTGTATCAGTTGTGAGTTCCATACTTGGAATTTTTATATGTTTACTTTTTGTAATTATACATTTTAATTCCACAGATTTGGAAATTTTTGGATTTTCTAGGTATATAATAATGTTACTTGCACATCAATTTGCTTACTTTCACTTACTAATGCATCAAGAAAATTTTTAAAAATGTTAACTAAAGGTGACAAAGAGATCCTTGTTTTGTCGTTAAAATTATTTAAAGAGTGATGAACACTAGGGATTTATAGTCCATTGTTGATTTCACATGTGAACTATGGTACCTAAAAAAATGGTATCATTCCAGAATTTGCAGTACCAGTTTTCTTTTTATTCCTTTTTTTGGGGGCTAGGGGAAATGGAGTCTCACTCTGTTGCTCAGGCTGCAGTGCAGTGGCGCCATCTCAGCTCACTGCAACCTCTGCCTCCCAGGTTCAAGTGATTCTCCTGCCTCAGCCTCCCAAGTAGCTGGGACTATAGGTGGTGCACATCACCACGCCCAGCTAGATTTTTGTATTTTTAGTAGAGACAGGGTTTCACCATGTTGGCCAGGATGGTCTCAATCTCTTGACCTCGTGATCCGCCTGCCTCAGCCTCCCAAAGTGCTTGGATTACAGGCGTGAGCCACCGTGCTCGGCTGGCAGTACCAGTTTTCCATAATATTAAAATAACTTATTAAAATTACAAAACCAATGCATAATCATCACAATTAATTTAAAACCTTACAGATATATTTAACCTGGAAAATGAAGGCATTCTATAATTTCATCCTTATAGAGTAAAATTCCTCTTTTTCTGTACATGTACTAAGCGATTTTCCCCTTGTTTATAAAAATGTTTATATTCTGTATATTGTTTTTTTATGTAATTCAGTGAACACTCCTATCTTGTTTTCGTGTCTCAATATAGGTGAACTACGGTTTACTTAACCAAGCTCCTACTGATAGACATTTGGGTTGTTTCCAGTTTTACTCATTACAACCAAAGTGAAAATAAATATCCTCTGTATATTGCTGTACACTTTTATGAGTAGAATATGGTAGATTCCTGGACACGGTATTGCTGGGTCAAACATGAACATTCTAAATTTTAATTAATCAGGCCAAATTGCCTCCCAAATGGACTCTTGACTAGCACTCCATTGTAAGATCTCTTCTTTTCTCAAACCATACGGGTATCATCTGAGCTTCACCTTATCTCATATATTTTTTTTTTTAAAAAGAGAAATAAATAGGCTGGGTGCGGTGGCTCATGCCTATAATCCCAGCACTTTGGGAGGCAGAGGCAGGTGGATCACAAGGTCAGGAGTTCAAGACCAGCCTGGCTAATATGGTGAAACCCCATCTCTAATAAAAATACAAAAATTAGCCAGGCATGGTGGCAGGCACCTGTAGTCCCAGCTACTTGGGAGGCTGAGGCAGGAGAATTGCTTGAACCTGGGAGGTGGAGGTTGCCGTGAGCCGAGGTCATGCCACTGCACTTCAGCCTGGGCAACAGAGTGACACTGTCTCAAATCGTTTGCTTTATTAGTAAGTCTGGGCAACTGCTCATGTGGTTACCAAACACTTTTTTGTGTGTAAACAGCCTATTCATGTCCTTTGCTGATTTTACTTAACATTCTTCACTATCTTAGCAAATCCTAAAAATTCTTTATATATTGGCAGTATTGGCTGTTTATCTATTAAGTAGGCAAACATTTTCCCAATTAGCTGTTTGTGTTTTAATTCCGTTTATGGCATTTTCACCATGTAGTATTTTCAATTTTTATGTAGTCAAAACTTTCAGTTTCTTATTTTATTGTTTCTAGGTTTTGTGTCCTATGTAGCATGGTCTTTCAAATCTCATGGTGGTATTCATGTTATGTTACATTTTCCTTTAATATTTCAATGATTTTTTTCACAATTAAGTCGGACTTTTTTTTTTTTGAGATGGAGTTTCACTCTTGTCGCCCAAACTGGAGTGCAATGGTGTTGATCTTGGCTCACTGCAACCTCCACCTCCTGGGTTCAAGCGATTCTCCTGCCTCAGCCTCCCGAGTAGCTGGGATCGCAAGTGCTCGTCACCACACCCAGCTAACTTTTTTTATTTTTAGTAGAGACAGGGTTTCACCATG
This sequence comes from Theropithecus gelada, assembly GCF_003255815.1. Taxonomy (NCBI): domain Eukaryota; kingdom Metazoa; phylum Chordata; class Mammalia; order Primates; family Cercopithecidae; genus Theropithecus; species Theropithecus gelada. The sequence goes on from NC_037681.1 coordinate 81,849,168, forward strand.
TAGGCTAGGCTGGTCTCCTAGGCAGAACTCCTGACTTCAGGTGATCCACCCACCTCGGCCTCCCAAAGTGCTGGGATTATAGGCGCGAGCCACCGTGCCCTGCCCACAATTAAGTCTTTAATCCTTCTATTAATTTTGGTCTAAAGAGTAACGTATTAAAGACTTGCCGCATAGAGAGCTAGCCAGTTATGTCAGTACCACCTCTATCTCACCAAATTGAGATGTCATCTTTATCATCTACCAAATCCTCGTGTATCTTTATGTTTGTTGAGGCTGTTTACCCACTGTTTTGCCTATGTATTTCTGAACCTATACTACATGGTTTTAATCATTATAGCTTACTATTGTGAAAGAAAGGAAAAAAAAACATCTATATTTGAAAAAAGGACAAAAATTAAATATGGTGGGGACAGGTCTGTGATATCTTCATATTTATCTTTCTGATATTTTGAACTGTGGACTATGTATTAAATTCTAAAAAATAAAAACTATCATAACTTTAATAACTATTTTACAAATCAGCAGTGCCAGTCCCTCTTACCATTGCTTTTTCAGCGTTTTTTTTGGCTAAACCCTGGTGTGTGTGTGTGGGTGTGGTTGGGGGCAGAGAGAGAGGGTCTTGCTCTGTTGCCCTGGCTGGAATATAGTGGTGTGATCACAGCTCACTGCAGCGTTGACTTCCTGGGCTAAAGTGATCCTTCCACCTCAGCTTCCCGAGTAGCTGGGACCACAGGTGTGTGACACCATGTGTGGCTAATTAAAAAAATTTTTTTTTGTAGAGAAGGGGTCTCCCCATGTTGCCCAGGCTTCTGTTATTTTTAAGTATCAAAATACTGTGGTTGCTGATACTGTTTTTTCAGACGGCAGTTGGCAGCTTTGTTCACCCTTCCTGAATTCTCTTTCCCTTTCTTTCTGTCTCCGCCAACCCCATCCCTCACCATCCTCACTTCAAAAACACTCCAACCCTCTCGCTTATTTAGTACCTGCAACTGTACTGTTCTCTGCAATTCAAATCTGTAATTATTATATATTTCTCTTTATCCTCTAACCAATCTTAAGATCTGCTCAGTTGCCCATGTAAAAATTACCACAAAAGATTTTTCCTCACAACTGGAAATGACTTACAATCCAATGTAGGTCTTGAGATGTTCTCACCTATGGTCACAATATTTTAATATTGCGGCCCTTGGACATGAAACCTCAACGTTCAAATGATTAAAGATATAACCAATTTAAACTTACCCTTTTCATTTCTTGTTTCCAAATATAATTTCTTAAAGAAATTATACAAATTAAAATTCTCTACCTACTCTGCGTGGTCATTAATGTGGACTTTCTTTTCTCAAGCTCTTTCCTGGGCCTCTCCTTGGAAAAAGTAATTCTGTCAGCTCAAACTATGGGACACAACTCTCTCCATTCAGAGAGGACGTAACAATAAGATTGTTTTTAGGTCTTAGACAAAGATATAAGAACTTTGTATCTAAGACAATTTCCAATTTTCTGTATTAACCAAGAAAAATTTCTTTTTCTTGCTCAATTTGTGAAGATTTTGATTTATATTTAGTGCCGTGCCACCAGTCACATTTGGCTATTTAAATTTATTTTGGTTAAAATTAAAGTAAAAATTCAGTTCCTTAGTCACATTTCAAGTTCTCAATACTCACAAATGATGGGCTACTGACTATGGTACAGTCAAAGAAATTTCCATCCTTATATAAAGTGTTTTTTTTTTTCCTCTTTTGAGACTGAGTCTCACACTCTGTCGCCAGGCGGGAGTGTAGTGGCGGGATCTTGGCTCACTGCAACCTCCGCCTCCCAGGTTCCAGCGATTCTCCTGCCTCAGCCTCCCAAGTAGCTGCAACTACAGGTGTGCACCACCACGCCTGGCTAATTTTTGTATTTTTAGTAGAGACAGGGTTTCACCATGTTGGCCAGGATGGTCTTGATCTCTTGACCTCGTGATCCGCCCGCCTTGGCCTCCCAAAGTGCTGGGATTACAGGTGTGAGCCACCGCGCCCAGCCCTTAACAGAAAGTTCTATAAAATCGTGCTAATATAGAGAACTAAGCCCTATGAGGCAGCAGTGATAGTGCTTCATGGTTATGAAAGTGATAAGACTATAAAATATCATAAAAGTTGATTCAGCTGATGTGACGGCAAGTATTCTTTCCCTTCTTCCACTTCTCCACCATGTTTAATTTCCCTGAAAGTGTGCACTTGCATTGACAAGACAACCCAAAACAGGGTAGAACATTCAGTATTTGGTTAAAGTTGTCCAAGTAGCTAGAATAGTTTCTTACATAACTTTTAGTATAAATTATATGAACACAATTACCAAAAACTTTTTAAAAGGTCAGTGTTTTTATAATTCCCCTTCTTTATATGGGAGCAAGGCTGTACTACTAGAATTCCTGAAAATTGTCTTATACCTGATTACTGCCACTGATGGGTTTTGGCCTTTTACCAAGTACCATGACCCAGGTGCATAATCCTGAAATGGCCAATTTGAATATATTCTCATCCCCCTACATCTTGGCATTCCAGCCACCCATATATAAAACCAGCTAACAATACCAGGTTACCAGGAACCAGCTTTCAAATCTAAAAATGCTCTAAATCACTTGCCAATAAGATGGTTTTGCTGAAGTGGAATTATCCCTGACAGCTGTTACCACCTCCTTCTTCGTGGATAATGAAATCTAAGGTAGGGTCACATCTTCTGCCCTACCTGGAATGGATCAAAACCTTTTCCATAGGAAGGAGAATGCTGTGACTGACGAGGGGCACAAAGGAGACTTGCAGGGTATGGCAATATTTTATTTCTTGGTCTAGGTAGTAGTTCCACAAGTATGTCACTTCCCACCCTCAAAACTACAGAACATTGGAGAGGATCCTGACCGATCCCTAATGAAGTCAAGAGAGAGGACACAGAGGCCTAGAACTCTGGAAGTCCTGAGATAGAGGACCTCTGGAGGAGAGCTGCATGCCTCCGAAAAACTTATCAGGTATAGGAGTGTTACCCGAAGGGAGCAGTTCTCTAACAGCTCTTAGGCACATCACTGCAGAGACAATATTACTAAAGATATTTGAGTTTTCCCCCACCTACATAATTCACTGCTGGTTTTGTTTTCTATTTCTCATCGTCTCCGTTTTCAAGTTTCTCTTCTTCTCACTCATCTATTTTATGAGACTTACCTCCTAATTACTCATATATGCACCTCTGCTTCACACTGGCAAGCCCACTGTTTGCTCTTGCCATTGCCAGCTCCAAAGCACAGCTGGCACTATAGATCTCATCTTACCCTCAAGATCAGGGCTGGGGAAGTCCACCTCTAAGCCTGCCTCCCTAAGCAGAGCAGTTTTGTTTTTTGTTTTCAAAATCTGCTGGGCAGATGGTGGAGGATGTGGGCTTCTATGTACAGAAGTGCAGCCCTACTCCACACTCCTTTATAGGCCAGCTGAAACTCTGGGCAGAACTAGTCAATGGAAACCAGTAAGTTGGTGTTTTCTTAATGAAAATTAAAATGTTCCCAAGAATATTAATATTTTTAAACATTCACTTTAAAAAGAAAAAAAGGATTGTCTCATATTTTTTCTCCCCTTCCTGAATGCCTAGGGGCTTAAAATAATTCAGTGGAATTTACTGCTCATCTTTTATACTTACTCAGCTTAACTAATGTTTCAGTAAATTTTTCACAGTTGATTGCAACTCGGCATAATAGATGGATGAATTGATGATAAGAAAAGAAGTAGTCTAGCAGCATACGATCATAAACGTCATCTTTGCCCTGAAGGTTAAAGATGATAAAATGGTTGCACTTAAATTGTATAATAAAGAGCATATTTTGTGCAAATGTAATAAGTTTAACTAAAAAGCTGATTCAATATTTATATTCTGTAAGAACCTAGTTTTAAAATCCAAATTTCTAGTAATGTTATGATCTTGTCATAAGTTTATTTTCAGTGTGCAAATGCTATCAATTAAAATTACCCATTATTTCTATATACTTTAATAAAGTAAAATTACTGTAGGATTTTAAAATTTGACACTTTAGCTCTACAGACATATCAAGAAAAATGAATTAAGTTTGACTTTTGAAATAGATTCCAAGTTATTCCTATAATGTTAATTATTTTAAATATTTTATCTTGTAAGAACTTCTCAAGTATACTGAAGATCCAAAGATGGCAAGCAAGGGATAGTGTGAATGAAGTGTGGGTAAAGAAAGATAAAGGGAAAAATTGTTTTTAAAAAAGCTGAAACTAAGATAAATTATCCTGTATCAATGTACCTTGTCTCTATAATTTAGAATTGGCATTATTTTAGAATACGAGTTAGAAGAAAGGAACCAGACTAAAAATGATGACAAATCTATCAATCAATGATATTATGCTTAAGTCAAAGGAATATAATTTAAGGGAAGTAGAAGAAGTCATTGATTATATGGTCAAATTAAAAAAAAAAAAAAAAACAGTTAGTACCTAATGACTTTTCAAATTTAGATATATGACCCAGTTATAATTTAGCCTAGTGACAAATATTAAGACTATTAAGGTAATTTTTGAGGGGGAAAAAAAACTTACTACTTGTGCTTATTGTTGATTTTGCAAATGTTCAACCAACATTTCAGAGCACTAAAAGGAAAAAGTCCAAATGAATCTAATCTTCTTAGGATCCACAAAATTGGTCACTTAAGTCTAACCTACTCATAACTGCCAGGGGAAAAATTTCAAATTACTTTGTACTATAGCAACATGGATTTTCCTGGCATCCCAACATACCTTACTGGTTTCCACCATTGTGGGCAAGAGGCACATATTGAGTTCAGGGCGCGGAGGCCGAATATTGCTTTTCCCTCCTATTAGCTTGATATTTTCTCGACAAGGGAAATAAGGTCCAAGAGACACTAAGATATTAAAAGTGTACAATAAGAATAAATGGAAAAAATAAATCTCCATGCTTCAGTGTGCAGAACGATTAAATGCGAACCATATTGAAGTACTGTGCTAGATAAATACGTACTTGGTATATTACTGTGATGGTAAGTACAATGGTTGTGTTGTAGAAAGGGAACCAGAGTATGAAGAAAATCATGGGGACTCAAAAGTACAAGTTCCTTGAGGACATCTGAAAATAAAAACAAAGTTTGGGTAGCAAAAAATTAGGGTTATATCTGCCTGCTACTTTCAATCTTACAAATCCTATGATTGCCTCACTGCAACCAGTTTAATGAGTCTAAAACTAAGCTCCTGACATGAGTAGAAATTCTGTCTCATGCTCAACCAAGACCAGATCAGCAGAGTTATTAACTACAATAGGGCATCATGTGGAAACAAAAGATTAAAACACTATTTATTGGTATCTTGTTTAAGTATGAGATACTTTCTGGCAAAGTACAGTGAGGGACTTTTTTTTTTTTTTTTCCTCTGTCTCCCAGGCTGGAGGGCAATGGTGCAATCAGCTCACTACAGCCTTGAGCTCCTGGGCACAAGTGATCCTCCTGCCTCAGCCTCCCAAGTAGCTGAAACTACAGGCATGCACCACCACACCCGGCTATTTTTTGTTTTCGTAGAGATGAGGTCTCGCTATGTTTTGAACTGCTGGTCTCAAGCAATCCTCTCCTGCCTAGACCTCCAGAACTGCATGGATTACAGGCATGAGTCAGCCCAGATTATTTAATGTACATTGATTATGTGTCTCATAAAATCAACCACAATAGCTTAGAAAGAAACCTAAGGTTCAAAATTCTTTTGCTCTAAGGGATAACCCTTAATCTACTTTTAATGTTTTACGATGCTGGCTGGACTGATTCTCACTCTCCAATCACACAGGAAGGAATAAAGTTCATGATGACAGACTATAGGCAGTTTCTGGTGATCACAGGTTACTGCTTATGTGCCCTTCCCCTCTTGCTAGAGAAGCAATTACACAGAACGTCAAGACGGACTGCTTATACATGATAGCCAGTTAGTTATCCACGCTATTTTGAGAAAGTGTAAAACAGTTATGGCTCTCAAGAAGTTTCTAAGGTAGTCAAAACAAAACAAAACAAAAAACACTATAAACTTAAAATGGGTGTCTTTTAAAAGCCACAAATTAGCATTTTATTATAAATATGCAATCAATAAAAAGATGCAATACTCAGAGCCTAAGAACAGATACTGAGAAGTATCTTTAGGCAAAAGAACTCACAGTGAAATCAGTACTCTTACCTTTTAGAATGTCAGTTCTAACTTGTAAACATTTATATGATTCAACTTTGCTTACATAGGATCACAAGATTTTAGAGCTGTAAGAAGCTAGAGATGAACTAAGGTCGGGGAGACCGTATATATATATATATTAAGTAATCTGCCCATTATCATGTGGGTAATTATGAGCCAGTTAAGATATTTTCTTTTTCTTAGGACCTGCTAGCTAGTGTGAGTTACACATAAAAAGCACAAATATCTTTCAAACAATACAGGCTTAACATCACGGAAAAACTCACAACAATCTTCTTCCACTAGGTTTTTACACAGGTGAACTTTTCAAGTAACTTACCTATACAGGCATTTCTAAGTTCTGGAGGACTATAGGAATTAAGAAGAGTTAATAGTTTATGGGCAAATTCAATTCGTTCCTGCCACTGGATTAATGCTTGTTTCACATCTGCAAACATAAAAGCACAAATAAATATGCCACCTGAGATCAAACTTCCTCACAAATGTTTTCTACTGTAAACTATAGAACGCTAATGGTAGAAATTCAGATTAATTACAAAAACATCTTTGGTGAAAGCTAAATCATTTTCATGAGATGATTACTGCTAATGTTAAACCTGCTAGATTTCTTAAAGAACATATTTCATTGATAATATGCCCCACTTTCTAGGAATGTATATGAAAAAGTTCAGAGTTCACACTATCTTATAGGGACATAAGAGAGGTATGTTTTATAGTTACCTCGCTTGAAACTGCAAATGATCTAATCTAAGCCAAGTAAGTTTCCAGCTGGAGAATCTTTACAAAGTGCCCAACTTGTTATTGTGTTTGGAAATGTTTTCCAATCTCTGAAATCTTGATACCTGCTTGCATATTTTTCAGACAGGTACAAAAATATAGAAGAGCCTTCCAGCTTTACATCAGGAGTTCATGACAAACATTTCCTGATGGTTAGCTAGCTTCAGCCTCATCTTCTGTGCATAAACTAGGATAAAAACAATTTCTCTGGGGCACATGATTTTAAAACCTTCTCTCTAATAGTAGCACTAACAAAAAATAAGAAGTAGGAATGACCAAACCTTTTCTCTGAAGATAAGGGCGTGTAGACTTCAAAACCGAAAGAAATATTGACAGAAGTTCTACTAAATCTCCAGTCACATGGCAAGCTGTAGCTTCGTGATACATCATGTGCAAAGTGTTGAAAGACTACAAATGATTTGAAAAAATTGAAAACTTAATTTCATTTTTACTTACTGAGCCACAAAATGGTAGTACTCGTCCTCTATGATAGATGTTTTCAGACTCAGACTGTGTGTGCACATGTGTGCAAAGCAAATGTATTCGCTTTCTATCCTGAAGTTAAATTCTCTCATTAAGCTCTTTTAAACATTCCTCACCTTCGGAGTTCTGCTATTTTGTGTGTATATTCTAGTCTGAAGAAATAGTTTAATTACTTTTTTTTAAAAAAAGTACTTGCTCTAAGATTATAAGTCTTCGAAATTACAAAGCAGTAGGTCACAAAAGATTAGGGAGAATAGGCAAAAGCTTAACTAACTTTCCAGGGCCTCTGTCCAAAGACAATGGTAAAGTGACTGCCAGCCATACTCAAAACAGTAGGCCTGAAAGAGGTAAAATACAGCTGCAAAAGGTAGGAATTCATTTCCTTTATATTGGCTTGTTAAATCTTTTAATTCCTTTAACTGTATTAGCTTAATTAAGCCCTTAGTTTTTTCCCTGTTTTACTATACAGCACCCTTCTTTGAACCCTCTTCAACCAGTTCACTGCAGCTTACACACTATCTATAACACCCACAGTTCAAAGGTTAAAATTCTTAGCCCAGAACCTGCGGCAGTACCTAATATGAACAATGTACTTGTAAAGTATTTAACCTGTAAGCTGTGAGGACAGGAACCAGGTATGTCTTGTTCACTGCTGTGTCCCTAGTACCTAGCACAGTGCTTGGCACAGAGGTAGTCATTTAAACATCTGTTGCATTAAAAAAAATTTTTTTTCTAAAAACACAACTAAAGCAGCATAAACATCTGTTGCATCTTAAAGAATGAAATGCTTACTACTCCTCTTCACATACCTTTTTAAAATACTTAGCCTTCCTCAAACAAAACCAATATTTCTTTGCCTCAGTGCTTATTGTCATTTATCTAAATGTTTTCCCCCTTACCTTTGCAAATCCACATTCTTCAAAGTGCAAACCTGTTCTCTTATTTTTTATTATCATCAACTGAAAAAACATCCTACCTTTGAATTCTTACGGTACTCTTGGCATGTTTATTAGGCTAAAGGGCTCAATGTACTTCTGGTGACTTTGTAGCCATCTCATACTTGTGGATGTTCAAGAACTATAGGAAGCATAAACGGCTGATTTTAACCCTATAATAATCCTTCTGGTTTCCTCTGAGGATGGTGTGAAAGGAAAATATCTTGGGTCCCTTCAAGCTGGGAACCGCTCAGGGCAAATCAGCCTCCCATACTATTCAAAGTCATCCCTCTACTCAATGAGATAGATGCATATTCGGACTGACTCTTTTGGAAAGACTTATGGGAGACTCAAAAGAATGCAACCATCTGTCTCTCATGTACCTATGATCGAGAAGGCCCCAGAGGAGGGAGGGGCCTTGCTTTGGGTTGTCTCCGCCTTTCTGGACGGAGCTAATGTACTTCTTACATACAGACTGATGTCTCATATCTCCCTAAAATGTATAAAATCAAGCTGTGTCCTGACCACCTTGGGCACATGTCATCAGGACTTCCTGAGGCTGTGTCAAGGGTGCATCCTCAACCTTGGCAAAATAAACTTTCTAAATTAACTGAGACCTGTCTCAGATTTTCTGGGTTCACAATGGTAACCTCAGTTTCTATACTCTGCCAAATGAGTAGGCTTTTGGGAAATTATGTGTGCCCTTAATTAAATCACACGTATTTCATTTTTGTCCCTAAAAATGAATAAAACTAGTCTATTTCACTTGGCTGTTCTAAATACAAAATGATGGGAAAAGTATGGAATTACTATGGAAAAAGAAACAGCACCCTAAAAATTATTACCTAATTATTCTTGGAATATAAATTCAGGCTTACTGATCTATATAATTAAAACCTTGCCACCTGTAAAACAGTTTACCATAAACTCTAAATGTCTATGAAATAAGAAGTCTTGGTGAGAACATTAAAATGAGATATAGCCACACAGTAAAATGCAATAAAATATTTACCTCTGTCATTAGAATCAACCCTCGATTAAATACAACAAGAAGTCTGTCTTCATCAGATTCTAATAGTATTCTGAAGGCACTAGAAGAAAACAAAGTTCAGTTTGAGAACTCTGAATAAAAACACAACACTTAGGTGATGAAAAAATAAACAAAAATAAAATCGTCATTTAAGCTCTCTGCTTTCCTACCTACAGAAAAGAGACTGCTACATCTGTTTCCTGGAAATGTAGTATAAGGAAATAATATTAAATAAGAAACTCTAAAAAAAATTATGTATATTAATATCTACCACCCTTAATTATCTACAATGGCAGAAGATATAGGAATATTTTTAAAGTTTCCACATAAACAATGTTGGTTTTTATAATGGGCTCATCTTCTGATGGTTAAATTCTGGATAATAATAAAATTCACCCATATTATCTAAACACTCATCAGCTGGTTATTAAGAAAGAGTAACATGAAGAAAAAAATACTAAAAATGTGTCAGCCTCGAAAATAGTTTATATAATACAATCACGTGCCACAAAATGAAATTTTGGTAAATGATGGATCACAAACACAATGGTGGTCCCATAAGATTACAATGGAGCTGATAAATTCCTATTAGCCTAGTGACTTCACAGCCATGGTAACATTCACAATGCCTTACCCACATGTCTCTGATGATGCTGGTATAAACAAACCTGTTGTACTGGCCAGTCTTGTAAGTATACCACAACTATGTACAGTACATAATACTTGATAATGTTAATAAATGACTGTTACTGGTTTATGTATTTACTATAGTATCATTATTACTTATTTTAAAAAAAGTTAAATGTAAAACAGCCTTAGGCCCTACAGGAGGGACTCCAGAAGAAGGCATCATTGTCAGAGGAGATGACAGCTCTAAGCTAGTTACTGCCTCTGAAGACCTCCCAAGTGGGACAAGATGTGGAGGTGGGAGACAGAGATACTCATGATCCCGACCCTGCATAGGCCTAGCCCAATTGTGTGTGTTTATGTCTTAGTTTTTAACAAAAACATTTAAAAAGAAAAAAAATTTTAAATATGAAAATCTTATAAAGATATAAAGAAAATACTTTTGTTCAGCTATAAAATGTGTGTTTTAAGAATTACGATAAAAGAATCAAGAAATTTAAAAAATGTATAAAGTAAAAAAAGTTCAGTACATTAATATTGAAGAAAAAATATTTTAAAATAAATTTAGTGTAGCTTTAGTGTACAATGTGAAGTCTACAGTAGGGTACAGTTATGTCCCAGGCCTTCACATTCCCTCACCACTCATTCACAGGCTCACCCAGGGCAACTTCCAGTCTTGCAAGCACCATTCACAGTAAGTGCCTTATACAGGTGTACCATTTTCTGTCTTTTATTCCGTATTTTTACTGTAACTTTTCTATGTTTAAATATGTTTAGATACACAAATAGTTACCTTTGTGTTAAAATTGCCTACAATATTCAGTGTAGTAACAGGTTATACAGATTTACAGCCTAGGAGCAGTTGGCTATACCATATATCCTAGGTGTGCAGCAGGCGCTACTATCCAGTTGTGTATGAGTAGTCACTCTGATGTTTGCACAATGATGAAATAGCCTAAAAATGCATTTCTCACAATATAACCCTGTTGTTATGCAATATATGACTGTAATTACTCACATAGTTATATATTACTGTTAACAGGTCTTATTTCATTAGATACCAGAAAAATGTTGTTATAGATTACAACTGGAAATCCTTCTACTTTATTCCTTTCCTTTTTCAAGAAGAGTTAAGAAATCTCCAAATCATTTTTTTTCTTTTTTTGAGACTTGCTCTGTCACCCAGGCTGGAGTGCAATGGCACAATCATGGCTCACTGCAGCTTCCACCTTTTGGGCTCCAGGATCTTCCCACCTCAGTCCTGCGAGGAGCTGGGACTACAGATGCACGCCATCGCACACTAATGTATTTGCTAATTTATTTATTTTTATAGAGATGGGGTTTTACTATATTGCCCAGGCTGCTCTAAACCTTTTTTGAAATAAAGCTTTAAGTAGTAAACCCTAGGAAAACAATTGTATTCAAAATTAATCCGAAATTTAAAAACAATTTCTTAAAGAAACCTCAGCAAGGCATAGTTAATTTCATTGTTTACTAATGAAGACTCACATTTGAAAGCTTTCCAAAGAAGACAATCTGAAATAACCTCATCTTAGATTGAGTAGCTTAAGATATTACAGTGAAGTCTTCAGTAAAGTACCATTTTTTTTAAAAAGCGCCTAATAAAAAACATTTCCAAATCTTAGATGTAATACATAGAATTTTAAGAAATTAGCCTGAATTTTATTTCTATAGGTAAGGGGAATTAAGGGTAATTTGTAGTAGTTCCCATAACCATTCAATAACTTCTGTAGTTCTGAAAAATTAATTATAAAGATTATGTTTTATAATTTTGGCCAAGTCGTATAGGAAGGCCAGATAGATATATTTGGGCTAAACAGAATGCAAAACATTAAAAGACTCATCCAAAGGTGCAGAAAACTTTCTGGAGGCCTCTAGAACAGAACTATCAAGTATAAGGACAAATTGCCATAAACAAGACAATTCAAGCTTTGGGTAGAAGGCTGTACATTAAGGTTCCTTTCAACCCTAAAATGATAAAACATATCAGAAATACAAACCAAAGCCAGACCAAACACTGTTTAAAAGTAGTTCATGAACCTTCAAAATGTAAGTTCTTCCAAAGTGGCTACATGCACAAATGCTTCCCCAATGTAAATAACATCAAAAGGATGGTGGTCCTCATCTCACTTGAAAAAACAAGACAAAACTAAAAACATCTTTTTACCTTATTAAAGTAGTCCAGCAGGAGCGGCCATCTAAGCAACGTAAGTAACAACTTATGGTTGTTTTCTTGAACTGTTTAATATCTTCTAATTCTTCTTCTCTCATATCTGGCCTCTGAGCTATAAACAGCTGCATCAGGTTAAATAGTTCTTCTACTGCCTAAAAAAGCCAAATAAGCCATATGATCTTTTAACCCTGTAGCATTTTAGAGGGTCAGTTTCTCATTTCTATGTTCATTAACCAACCCTTAAAACTATACAAATAAGTTAGATTATACTACCATTCAGAGATAGTTATAAAATTAGCAACAAATTCTATTTAAACAAATTTGGCCAGGCGCGGTGGCTCACGCCTAGCACTTTGGGAGGCCGAGGCGGGCAGACTGCCTGAGCTCAGGAGTTCGAGACCAGCCAGGGCAACATGATGAAACCCTGTCTCTATTAAAATACAAATAATAATAATAATAATAATAATAATAAACACTAAAAGAACTCAACAAATCTTAAAATACAAGTTTAGAAACAGTAAAAACTGTAAGTGAATACAATTCATTTTTAGTCTTACTACTGCTTAAAGCACTACTTTTGTAACTTCAAATGTAAACCCAGAGGCATGTCACACCATCTCCTACCCACTTTTTCTTTAATGAGAAATCATTACTTTGTCACAAAGATTTTAAATGCCTAAATAATCCTTCAATTAATAGTGCATATGAGGTAATCCTTTGTTCCAACATTTAAAATGCTTTTCTAGAATGATGCTTAGTCCAAGTTCCTGATGAATAAAAAGTAAAAACAAACATTTTAGTAAAATCACTAGCTGTGATTTTATAGACTCATATGCACATGTCAGAAGAGGACTGCTCTTCTAACACATACTTGTCAATGAACTGAAACCCCAGCTTATTTTTCAAAGCAAAAAACTAAGTACCATTTTCATGAAAATTTCTAATAGATAAGGACATTCAACAATAAAAGACATTACATTTCACTGATGTCAAGGGCAAGAAATTACACGGAGGGATACATTCTAACTCAACTAGTACTTGTCAAAAGTATATTTAATTCTGGACATCACATCTAGTAACTAGATCAAATATTATTTACGTGAATATGATACAGACAAATTCATTGAAACTTAGTAAATCTTATCCTGACCCCTTTTAAGTCAGAAAGACTGACATTCTTATGGCATTAGTTTTGAATTTCTTGGTACTTGTACACTCACTTTCTTTCCTGCATTGTAGGGATTCTGATTTTTTCTTTTGAGACAGGGTCTTGCTTTGTTGCCCAGGCTGTAGTACAATGGCTCAATGAAGCCTCAATCTCCTGGGCTCAAGCAATTCTCCCACCTCAGCCTCCCAAGTAGCTGGGACTATAGGTGCACACCACTACACCCGGCTAATTTTGTATTTTTTGTAGAGATGGAATTTCAGCATGTTGCCCAGCCTGGTCTTGAACTCCTGGGCTCAAGGGATCCGCATGCCTTGGCCTCCCAAAGTGCTGAAATTAGAGGTGTGAGCCACCGTGCCAGCCTGGGATTCTAATTTTCTCTGACTAGAAATTAGGTTATTCTCCCAGGTGTGAGATTCTATACAACTCATTACATCACCTACGAAAAACAATCTGATCTATAAAGGACGGTCTATCTTTCAAGTACAGTTTACAACAGAGAATAAGAGGCAACAGTGAAAAGTATTATCCAGGTTTGACAGTTTTACACTGAGGGGAGGAAACTTAACATAAAACCTACAAATAGTCTACAGAGAAAAAGGGACCCAATTTAGACTGCATATACATGTATCTTGATTGATCTCTTAAGCATTTCATTTGTTTGGATGCAGCTTGAGAATAAATACTGGGGAATACTACTAGCTTTAGATATAAAATTGTCTAGCTCACAGTTTAGGCACAGCATGTAGATCTTGATACAAATATCTGATTTTTAAATAGCAAAGTACTCAATTCCTTAAAACTGTACCACAAAGCTGACTTTTTTCATTAGGCACACATGAAGAATACATTTACAAAACCACAAATTAGAAAACAGGTAAGTTTTACTGGATATGAAACTTTAACTTCACCCTAAGAAAAGTTATCCTCACAGTTATCAATTTTATAACAACATAGCATTTTATATATGTATTTAAAAAAACAAATATACATTAAGTTCTTCAGAAAGAATGGTGAGACAATTCTATATTCTGCCACCACTTCCCACAAGGAAAAAAACAGGTATTTCCAATCTATTTGAGGGTACAAATAAAAAAGTATCAATTTTACTCACTCCAGGGTATTGGCTGGCATGTGGTGTAAGATTCTTAAAGGCCCACTGGATGTTCTGGTGAGAAGCCAGTTGTCGTGTGAATGCAGGAGACTGCTCACAGCAGAGCCTCAGAATGCCATAGTAGGCAGGCAGCATCCCACGGTTAAAAAGCACCACATCCTGATCATCATGGTCAGCAAGGATGTAATTGAAGGCAATGTTCTTGGTTACCACTGGGTTCTGAACAATAAGGCGGATATTCTCTGGACAGTCAGCACAGACATTGTACCAAAATGAAAGCAAAGCCTGTTTATTGTGATTTGTAGCTATTGCTGGCTCAGAAAGTTTAGGCTGGAAAAGGTTCCACAAATCCATGAAATATGTGGAAAACATCAGCTTCTCAGTTTTGGAAATTAAACAGTAAGTCATAAAGCTAAAATAGGGCACTAGTTTTGTAGTGCCATGAACAGCAGCATCAACATAAAGTTTGGCTCTTGAGAGCAAACCAAGGAGCACGTTGTAGACCTGATGTAGGACTACTGTTGTGTCTGGACTGAGTGGAAGGTCACGGGTTGGGATGTGCAAAGACCTTGTTGACCGGAACATCTGACGGAATGAATTGCTTGGTATAAGGGACACCAGAAGATAAGCTGCAGCTATAAAATGTAAAACAAAACTGTCAGATCCTTGTAAGATATAAAATAGACTGAACAGCAGTCATTAATCACAAAGCCACTGTTCCCTTTAATAATTCAAATGAATAAAAAGGGACATGAACATCTCTTTTAATATCTTTCTGCTTTCCTCTTGGCCCCACAAAAAGATCCCAAGGGGTGATAAAAATAGATACCTTCTATTCTGTCATTGTTATTTTTGAAGTGGCAATAATTTTTAAACCACTTTTCTTTAGCTTGCCTAAGATGCAGAATTTTCCCACTTTATCTTTTATTTCTTCTCAGGAAGTAGTATGATTTAACAGAGGGAACCCAGCATCTGCAGTCAGAAAATCTACCAAAAGGTGCCTGAGAAGGTCAAACCATTTAATGTTCTACAGTCTTAGTTTTCTTCTTAATTGAAAAACAGTGATAAATTACTTTGTAATAACTTACAGTTATGGTAAAATGTACTTAAGTTATAAAGACAGAAATAGATATACATAAAAGTTCATATATAAGATTACATATATGCTCATTATAGAACACTATGGAAAATCTTTAAAAGTCTTCTAAGGCTAACCTTACACCAAAGGAAAGAATTGGGTGTTAAACTGTAACCAGATAATATACACTTAAGTTATAAAGAAAGAATGAGATACACATAAAAGTCCTATTTGATTACATATATGCTAATTATAGAACATTAACTTTGGAAAATCTTTAAAAGTCTTTTAAGGCTAAACTTACACCCAAGGAAGGAATTGGGTGTTAAACTTACTAAGCCTATGTTATAATGCTGAGGGGTTAATGACTTATTAGTTGCGTTAACCTGTAAAAGCAGTTACTATCAACAAAGCATTGACCTAGGTGCTGTATAAACTTCTCATTTAATCCTCACAATCACCCTGGATGGAGTTAACAGTGCTCTGGAAAATCTGAATCTCAGAGAAGCAAAGACCAAGGTCACAGAGATAAAGAGGTGGAGCCTAGATTTTGCCTTGAGAAATAATGATGATGATAATGATAACGGTACAACAGTAATAGTAATAACTATAATAAGAACTGTGAACCTTTACTGAATGTATACTATTGGACATCATAACTTTATGTGTTAGGCATTGTGTTTATTATCCCCACTTTTACTCAGGCTTACAACGATGGGGCTATCTCAGCTTACACAGCTAGTGGCAGAGCTGGGATTCAAATCCAGCCTATCAGATTCACAGGTTAATGCTCCTAACATTCACTACAGAACCTCCTCAAGATTCTCTAATGTCTGAGTTTGAGTTCTTTTTTTTTTTCTTTTTTTGAGACGGAGTCTCGCTCTGTCGCCCAGGCTGGAGTGCGGTGGCCAGATCTCAGCTCGCTCCGCCTCCCGGGTTTACGCCATTCTCCTGCCTCAGCCTCCCGAGTAGCTGGGACTACAGGCGCCCGCCACCTCGCCCGGCTAGTTTTTTTTGTATTTTTTAGTAGAGACGGGGTTTCACTGTGTTAGCCAGGATGGTCTCGATCTCCTGACCTCGTGATCCGCCCGTCTCGGCCTCCCAAAGTGCTGGGATTACAGGCTTGAGCCACCGCGCCCGGCCGAGTTTGAGTTCTTTTCAGTACAGCCATTACTTGTCTTCCCCTATTCTAATGATAATTTGTTAATTTCCATTGTACTGTCAAAGCAAACGAAGTTAGGGTTTCTAAAATTAATTTTAGTTTATCTTACAAATTTCTTTCCAAATTAAACTTTGTGCATTACTTTCTAGATATTTCTTTACCTATATACTAGTCTTCTTAGTCAGAATTTTTAAGGCTCAGTTTTTTATCTGTTTCAAATATAAAAACCTGGCATGTAGGTATCATCCTGATCAATTTTTGCATCAAATTGCAATTGAGAAAAGTAATTTATGATTTAAAAAAGTCATTTGGCTGGGTGCGGTGTCTCATGCCTGTAATCCCGGCACTTTGGGAGGCTGGGGCGGGCAGATCATCTGAGGTCAGGAGTTCAAGACCAGCCTGGCCAACATGGTGAAACCTGATCTCTACTAAGAATACAAAAATTAGCTGGGCGTGGTGGTGGGCGCCTGTAATCCCAGCTAATCAGGAGGCTGAGGCACATTAATCACTTGAACTCTGGAGGTGGAGGCTGCAGTGAGCTGAGATTGCAGCACTACATCCCAGCCTGGGCGATGGGACAAGACTCCATCTCAAAAAAAAAAAACAACAAAAAAACAAAAAAAAAAAGTCATTTGCTTGGTGTGAGTTATATACTTTCACTTCAACATTTCACTGGGACAATTTTTTGGACACATTATAAGGTTGGAAAGAACTCTACTAAGACCAAGACCTACCACTGAGATTCTACAATTAACATTTTACTTTGCTTTATCATATACCTAACCACCTCTTCTTTTCCTATAAAAGCTACTCGATTTTAAATAAAAGGGAAATTCTGCTACAGAAAAAATACAACTTTAAAATTATGTTCTTCTTTAAGAACAGATAGGAGGGTTAATTTGGAAGAAAAGGCCACCTTGCCATTTGGTTAACTGCCTTCCTCTAACTTAAGAGTCCCTGGATCTAGCTGTATGTTACAAAAAACGTTAAGTCTACTTCCATGTATATATGGCAACTCTAAGACACTGACATCTCAATTTTTCTTCTTTTCTCTATATTAAAAGTTCTCACTTATTTTGTTGTATTTAGAAATATTTCTATGAAGCTTTTATACACGTTATTTTAATTCAAAGTTATACTAATTCTATTCAAATATTTGGACTCTTATCAAGTTACAGCACAAGCACTTTTTCATATTACTAGTCTTCACATATCATAATTTTAAAATGATGCATTATAACAATGTTTCCCAACTGAACAGTTTAAAATTTTTCACTACTATAAATCATGCTGTTGGGCATCCATATACTTACACTAGAATCCCTAAAATAGTATTACTGAGATTAAAAGGGCATACTGGCTGGGCACAGTGGCTCACGCCTATAATCCAGCACTTTGGGAGGCCAAGGTAGGCAGATCACGAGGTCAGGATTTTGTGACCAGCCTGACCAATATGATGAAACCCTGACTCTACTAAAAATACAAAAAAATTAGCCAGGCATGGTGGTGGGTGCCTGTAATCCCAGGTACTCAGGAGGCTGAGGCAGGAGAATCACTTGAACCTGGGAGGCAGAGGTTGCAGTGAGCCGAGATTGCGCCACTACACTCCAGCCTGGGTCACAGAGCAAGACTCCATCCCGGAAAAAAAAAAAAAAAAAGAGTAAGAAAATAAAAATAAATAAATAAAAGGGCATACAATTTTTAAGAATCTTGGTAAAGATCTGTTGAATTGTCTTTCATAAGGGTAATATTAAACAATGCCACTGCAGTGTACAAGAATGCCATTTCCTCAGCACTGTCATCAGTATTAGGCATAGTAGCTTTCTGAAAAACCTTTTTGGGGGTTCAAGGTAGTAGTTTTTTTTTTTTTTGGTTTTATGATCAGTGGTCAAGACATGAATGCCAACCAGCACACACCTCTTTGTAAGAGCGCACAGCTCTCACATAGCTCTTGGCTATGTGCTCTTACAAGGATCCTATTATGGCGGGGTTAACTAAACTTGCAGGAAAAAAAAAAGGCCCATGAGCAGAGTGCCCATGCCAATCCATATGTGTTCACACCACTGAAAGGTGCTTCTCTCAAATGAATCTTCTATTTTAAAATAAGCAGAACCATTTCGATACACCCCCCTCACCTAGTTTTCCCCATAGTTAACATTTTATGATGGTAGATTTATTGTGACTAAGGAACTAACACAAGTACATTACTACTAATCAAACTTTCAACTTTAGATTTCACTTGTTTTGCCCTAATGTCCTTTTTTTGTTCCAGGATCCCATCTAGTATACATTACAGCTAGTCATTATGTCTCCTTAACTTCCTCTTGGCTGTGACAGTTTCTTAGATTTTCCTTGTTTCTAATGACCTTTACAGTTTCAAGGAATACTGGTCAGGTATTTCATAGAATGTCCCTCAATCTGAGTTTGTCTGATGTGTGTCACGGTTAGATTCAGGTTATGGGTTTTTGGAAGGAAGACCACAAGAGATGAAGTGCCCTTTGCCATCACGCCATATCAAGGGTACATACTATCAACCTCATCGATCAACAATGATGTTAACCTTTATCACCTGGCTGAGTTGTATCTGTAAAGTTTCTTCACTGTAAGGTTACTTCCCCCACACCCCACTCCTTGGAAGAAAGTCACTAAGCTCATACTCAAGGAGTGAGGAATTAAGCTCCACCTCCTGGGGAGATGTGTACATAAATTATATGGAATTCTGTTGTATGGGAGATTTGCTGCTTCTACATTTATTTATTCAGTCATTTATTTCTACTAAGTATGGACTCATGAATATTTATTTTATCCTTGGGGTTATAATCCAGTGCTACATAATTTATTTTGTTACTCAAATTGTTTCAGCTTTGGCCATTGGGAGTTCTTTTCAGGTTAGCTCTGTGTTTCTTTGACATACCCCCACCATTTTGATTTTTGAGTACTTTCACTTTCTGGCACTATATAGGATATTCCACATTCATCTTGTATATTCCCTGCCCTAGCCCTAAAATCAGTGATTTCTCCTAGGAGCTGTGAATTCTTTTACTGGAGAATGGTGTTCAGAATCCAACATCTGGGGCAGGTGCGGTGGCTCACACCTGTGATCCCAACACTTTGGGAGGCAGAGGCAGGAGGATCACTTGAGGTCAGGAGTTCCGGACCAGCCTGGCCAACATGGTGAAACCCTCTCTCTACTAAAAATACAAAAATTAGCTGAGTGTGGTGGGGTGCACCTGTTATCTCAGCTACTCAGGAGGCTAACACGAATCAGTTGAACCCAACAGGCAGAGGTTGCAGTGTGCTGAGACTGAACCACTGCACTCCAGCCTGAGCAATAGAGTGAAACTGTCTCAAAAAAAAAAAAGAATCCAACATCTGGATTCCAGATGTGTTTATTGCTACTTAAGTATCACTGACTGTAGGGCCTTCTCAGCAAACAGAAAAGTTTATAATAATTATAAGAAATTTAAAAATTAGATTTTCATTTTTTGAACTATCAAAATAACATTTTCTATGTTTATTTCCAAGCAACTTTCTATTTTGTGAATTGTTTTTGATATTTGTCTACCTAAGATCTTTTTTACTGGCTTGTGTACAACTTAAAGTGTTTATATAACTCTCATAATTTCAGCCAATAGTTTTTCTCAGCTTATGTCTTTATTACCATTTTATCCTTAACCTTCTCAAAAGTTATTTTTGAGACAGAATTTTCTAAGCTTTTACTCCCTTCATTAATGCTGATCATGCCTTATCACTCTTAACAAGCAAGGAAACAAAAATGATAGTAGTGACGATATTACCCAAGATATAACATGGTTTCTTATCCTTAAAAAAACACAAAAAACAAGGAAATAATACCTCCAAAAATTCTGTATTATACAACAATGGGCATGTAGTTGTCTAAAAACAAAACAAAACATAACTTTGAACAATAAATAAATGGCTTATGAAATTCTGAATATTTGACTTACAAGTCCTCACTCTAGGATAATTGTGAGCCAAAAGAAACCGCTCGACCCAGTTTTCCATATTCTGTAGGACCCAGCTGTGTGCCAGTTTATTTCGGGGTGTCTGCACTGCCAACCAATCTAGACACTGAGAAGGATTGTATTCAATCACCTACAAATAACATGACAAGAACAGAATATAAGGCCAACTGAATGAGCAATTACTTCTTTTACTTACTTTTTGTATATACTATTAAACACTTAAAGCTAAAGTATTTTTTTGACAATTAGAGATTAAAAAGGTTTCACCCTATTTTTTTCCCATTTTAAAAACTACTTTTGTCAACAGAAATGTTCAGAAAAATGTGTCACTGGTTTACAAAATAAATTTAAAATAACCAAGAACCATAAGACAAATATGAGAACTCCAGACTTCTAGGTCTTGCTAAATTTGGAAATTTATTTAAAAGTATTTTTATTTCTCTAAGGTTTCTCATCTTTACTTTTCTGATTACATGCCCAACCTGGTACTAACTGAGAATACAAGAAGCTTGCTGTACTGCTGTGGAGAGTGTTTTCATGAGAAAGGGGAATCCTAGGAATCTAGAGTAGGGGATGGTAAACTATGGCCAGTAGGTCAAATTCTGTGGCTGCCAATTGTTGTTGTTTTATTGAAACACAGCCATACCCACTCATTTCTTGTCCATGATTGCTTATATGCTACCACAGCAAAGTTGAGTAGTTTCAACAGACACTGTATGGCACACAAAGTCTAAAATATTTGCTCTCTGACCCTTTCAGGAAAAGATTTGCTGTCCCCTGGTCTTGAGCTTTTCCAATACTCAAACAAGGAGAAATTTTGTGACCTCAGCCATAACTCGAAGAAAAAGGGTGGTTGGTGCTTCCTCTACCATTTCTGTCAATTCTTTAAAACACTTGGTTTGTATTTCTAGGACTTCTAGTTGCTTTATAGAACTTTGGAGGGTAGGGGAATGAAAACTTCAAATAGGCTAAGCTGTTTATAACGCTACAAGAATGTCTTTAATACAATAGGAGACTAGCTAAGAACTCTTTTCATCCCCAAACCTGTGACTTACTAAAACCATCTTGGGGTAATAAGAAACTGGCACTTAAAATGGTAGTGACTATATTATAATAATAAAAGCCTCAGGGAAATAAACATTGAAAACACCTGCTGCAAGACTTACCTCCCATATCCTCTGCAGAATATAAGATGCAAAGGGAGGCATCCCTGGAGGTCCACCAGCAAACTCCATTAGCATAGTCAACAACTTAAAGAAAGGATTGGCTGCCTGTAAAACACATATATGACTGTGTATTTAGATCAATCTGAACCCATCTCTTTCAGTAGAAAAGAAACATATATTCTACTACACACTACGTTTAAATCTGTGTTAGGGGAGAAGAGCTCAGCCAGTACTTCTACATGTGAAACTGAACTACCATAAAGCAGCAGAATCAGCGAGGGGATACAAAGTCAACTGGGAACCACGTCCAATAGGTTTTTCTGGATGTCAAGTGTATTTTGGAAAAGATAATTATAAAAATATTCTCTAAATTGACAAACACTGTAAATATTTATGATGTACAACATTTTGGAATATGTACACATTGTAGAATGGCAAAATCAAGCTAATCACATATGCATTACCTCACACTCTTATTTTTTGTCAGAACACTTAAAATCTACTCAATGATTTTCAAGTATAATTAACTATTGTCACCACACTGCACAAGAGATCTCTGGAACTTATTCATGAAAACATGTATCCTTTAAGCAACATGTCCCCAACCCCAAAAATAAATTGTTAATGAGACAACTGTGTTCTACTGAAAAATTTAGATTAAACGCTTCCTATAACAACCTTAGGGGTAATTTATGGTAACGTTTGACATCGACTGTTAAAATAGTTATAACATTTCCATTTTACGAAAATACTTTTATATAACACTGTATTCTATTTTCTACATACGTTTACACATATGCTGAGTCCTGGTTGCTCTACTTTTTCTTTGGGCACAATTACGATATATGCTCCAAATCAAACAACTTTAAAGCCTGGCATCCAGGTGGCACTCTGATACAATGAGTCTACATACATATTTACATTTAGTTGGGAAAATTATATTCGTAATAAGACGTGATTAGTAGTTCATTTTATTAACATTATACACTTAAAAATAAGTTATTATGGGAGAGACCCTGATAAATTTGTTCTCAAGAACAGTTAGGCTCATTTGAAAGCATTAGCAGTGCTGAAAATTGTTTTAAAAACATAAATTAACAAATGTTTACATACCTCAGGAGTCAACTTTGCTATTGATGTGAAAAGCATAGATACAATCTAAAACAGAAAGAGGAGGATTTCAGGATATTCTTGTTTTGTTTTGTTTTTGAGACAGGGTTTCGCTCTGTCGCCCAGGCTGGGATGCAGTGGCAAGATCACAGCTCACTGCAGCCTTGACTTCTCAGGCTCAAGCGATCCTCCTGCCTCAGCCTCCGAATAGCTGGGACTACAGGCATGTGCCACTACACCCGGCTAGCTTTTTCTATTTTGTGTAGAGACGGGTTCTCACTATGTTGCCTAGGCTGGTCTCAAACTCCTAGGCTCAAGCGATCCTCCCGCCTTGGCCTCCCAAAGTGCTGGGATTACAGGCATGAGCCACCGCACCCGGCCAGATTTCAGGGTAATCTTTTTAAAATTTTCCAAAAATCTTTAAGACTGTTCCTTAGCACTTACATGTTCTGCAAGTCGATTATTGTATCGACACAGGCTGAAAATCAGATTACAAGTTTGTCTTATATTGATGCCATCACGAATATGTTGAAACAAGAAGGGAAATCCCTGTCAAAAGCAAAAGTTGTTCATTTAAGAACTGTTATTATTTTTGTGATGATCAAATTGTCTAATATTAGAGAATGTACTACCTTTCCTCCTGTTAATGCTGCCATGTCAGTCTGTGATAATGTCAAATGCCTGAAAGAAAATATTAGTGGAAATAAGTTTTTCTTCCTTCTGTATTACTTTACAGTGATTTACAACATGTATCAAAAATTGTTGATTCAATTGTAACTGTACTAACCTGCCATCATAAAATGATTTTTTGCTAGCTACACTTGCTTGCTAAATGTCTTTTAGGCAATTTTTCAACATTCTAGGATTGGTAAATGAAAGCCCAAATGTACTTCATTTTCATTTAATTAACTTATTATTTTAGTATATAAAACAGTAGGATGGGTCTTATTTTACTTACTTTTTTTTTTTTTTTTTTTTTTTGGACATGAGACCCTTCAAAACCAAATGGACTTCTAGAAATTAGCATTTCATCTCCCAGTTTAAAATTACTGTATATTTCTTCCTTTTTTCCTTTCCTTCTTTTTAGAGACGGAGTCTACTTCTGTTGCCCAGGCAGGAGTGCAGTGATGTGATCGCAGCTCACTGCAGCCTCGAATTACTAGGCTCAGGGGATCTTCCTACGTAACCAGGATTCAGACACAAGCCACTACACCTAGATTGTGTATTTCTTTTATAACTTATAAAAATTTCAGCTATATTAAAAAATAGAATAGCACAAGTATTCCATCAGTCAGCTTCAAATTTACCAAAATCATAGCCAGTCTTGTTTCATTTGAACCCCCATCCACTCAATATGAATTATTCTGAAGCAAACTCCAGGTGTTTTATCATTTAATCCATAAATCATAGTACCTTTAACAGATAGGTTTCAAAAACATAACCACAGTACCATTATTCATGCCTAAATGAATAATTCCGCACTATCATACAATATCCAGTGTACACATTTCCTGAAGTTTCTAAAAACATTTTAAAAATTAACTTGTTTGAATCAGGATTCAAATAAAGTCTTTTGCCATAATTAGTTGAAATGTCTCTTAAATATTTCAATCTATTGGTTTCCCCACCAGCTTTGTGTTTGCAATTTATCTGTTGAAGGTCATTTGTCCTGTAGTTTCTCTCACATTTATACTTTGCTGATTGTATCCTTATGGTGCTGTCTTAACATGTTACTCTGTCCCTGCATTTTCTATAAACTGGTAGTCAGATCCAGACTTCATGAGATCTAAGTTTGACTTTTTAATTAATAGTATCTTGTAGAAGGCACACAAGGAAAGGTTAGTCTTTCTGCAAGGTTTTCTGTCAATGATGATAACTGCCTAGATCCATTATTTCATCTGGGATTCCAAAACAGTGATATTCTAATTCCAATTGTCCTTGCTCATTAATTAGCTTGAATACATATAAGAACACAAACTTCCCCTCAATCACCATTTGGCTGTCATGAAGTATACTTGCAAGTAGAATAAATGCTTGATACTGTTTCCATTATTTATCAGTTTCAAAAATAATGATTTGATTTCCTAGTATACTCCAAAAGTTGCCAGTAAACTAAAAAAAATTTCTTTTTAGGTATTATTATGAACTCATGGATTTAAATATCTTTGATTTGATTCACAGTCCACTGCAGTTATTACCGATGCTCAAAGCTGTCCAATCTATGACCAGTAGAAACCTCCGTAAGTTGGCTCTTGAGTTTCTTTACCATGACCTCGGTAGTCTTAGACTGCCTCCTTGCTTTCCAAAATGACAAGACATTCCAAGCTTCTCATTCATTTCTTTCCCAAGAACTGGAACTGGTCGTTTTTCCAAGGAACCCCAGTTCTTTCAGTGGGAAGTGAAACCTAGAGACTATACCCTAGATGCCAAGGGTACTCACTGATTCTGAGTTGTACAGAGTTTCCAGGTCTTTTCAGAAAACAGTGGTAGATAAAACATTTTCTGTAATAGATTTTCTGTTTGCAAATACACCATAAACTGCTACTGATATTTCCAATTCAAATTTAGTTTTAAATAAGTTATGCAAAACCCTATATTTTTATCTTTCTTTTGCTGAAAATCTTGGTTTCCAGTGACATTAACAGTTACTTACTTGCTTCATCCTGTAATATACATTAATATTTTCAGAATAATACTTTTATTACAAACAATGTAATTACTATTACAGTTTAGGAAAATTTTGCAATTCTCTTTGTCCTTCCTATACATCCCACTAGAAATTTACCTATTTAATATATAGTTAAGTTCATTTATTTCACTGCGCTTTTGATTTTTAGAGATTACTTCTTATTCACTTATTTATAATTATACATTTATATGATTCCAAAGTTAAATCTGTCGAGAATCCATTCCCGCCCCCTCCACCCTGTTTTTCTTCCTCTATCCACTGGAAACCATTTAAAAAAAAAGTTTTTGATTTATAGTCAATTCTTGTATTTGAGGTAGTTGTGTTCTGTAAAGTGTGGCAAATACTGAATTAGCAAATACCAAATTATCGCTACTAGGGAAAATACACAAATTTCTGTTAGCCTCTGGCAATATTTTTATCAACCAATCAATACAATTACCTTGTTTTATGAGTGTTTCTGTTTAAAGATACCTTATTTAGTATATATTGTTGATTCATTAATGTTTAACTCACTGCCAGTAGTATTAAAACTCATATGAATGAAACATATCTAACATATATATTTTCCCTGTAAGTCGTATCACAGCCTTCTTGAGCTTAAGAACACTAGAGAGCACTTCAGCACTACACTTGAGGGCCATTTTATTTATTTATTTATTTATTTATTTATTTATACAGATGGATCTTCCTATATTGCCCAAACTGGACTGTAATGGCTATTCACAGGTTCCAAAGTAGCGTACTGCAGCCTCAAAATCCACCTCATCCTCCCAAGTAGTTGGGACTACAGGTGCGTGCCACCACACCTGGTTGACGGCCCTTTTAAAGAGTAAAATCATGAACAAAAAATATAAATATACGAAAAATTTTCACAGCATACACCATGAAAAGTACATTTGTTTACAATATGGAAACTGAAACAAAAAGGCAAATTGTTGCCTTGTTTGACCTTACCTAGAAAGGCATGTCAGGCAACTCAAGTTTTTTGCCACTCTGCATATGCACACATCTGTGAATGACTGCAAAAGCTCCCCGAGTGCCAATTTTGGCATTACAAATGCATTTTAGCAAATGAGTGAATTTGCAAATAGGAAATCCACAAATAATGAGGTTTGGTTGTACACACACACACACACACACACACACACACACACACTCTCCCCCTCTCTCCCTCTGTCATCATAGCATTCCCTGAAAAAATACGATACCATATACACGTTTTCCCACCTTTGCTTTTTTTTACTAGTAATAGATCCTAAAGATTTCTTTGTGGTAGTACAGATAAATTCCATACTTCCTTTTCAGCTATAGAGTACTCTTTTGAATAGATGCTGTTTTTTCAACTAGTTTCCTTTTGATGTACATTCAGCTGATTCTAGTCTTTTACTATCAGAAGCATGGTTTCAATAAACAGATCTGCATATACATCTTTCTGTATTTTGGACACAGATTCCTAGAAATGAAGTTGCTAGGTTAAAGAACGAATGCACGCTCTATTTTGCTAGATATTTTACTGTGTATTTTTTCAATGACTATTTCTAACATGACTCAAAGATAAAGCAAAAGTTTGGTAGAAAAAAACTGAAATTCTTATGCCACAAGAGTTGATGAATAGTAGTATTATTTAAAAGGAATTATATAATAAAAGCTAGTGCGTAACAATTACATAATTAAACATATATAATAAAAAGCTAGTGGAAAAGCTAGTGGTAAACAATATGTAAAAATAATAAAACCAAACATGCTTTAAACATTTTAAATTCGAAACATTTCACCTTTCTGATCGAGACTGTTCAACCAAAAGAGCAACTAAAGCTATCATCTTTTCAAGGGCAGCTGGCCTGTATTTTTCTTCTGCCAGAGAGAGGATATCTTCTTCCTCCTCTTCTTCTTCCCCTTCTTCCTCTGATAACACTTCAACTTGAGGCTAAGTTGGAATAAAATTCAATTTTAATATGGTAGTAGTTTTAATATCATTTTGAGAACAATATGACATGTTTTATTTAACAGTGTAGATGGTGGCAGGAGCTTGTAGCATGAAAAACAACTGCACAAAGACCTAAATCTAATGTAAAACACTCTAAACCACATTCAGGACAATCTTAGATTAAATTGCCAGAACTGTGAAGAATAACAATTTTCTGCCATGCACGGTGGCTCATGTAATCCCAGCACTTCGGGAGGCTGCGGCGGGTGGATCATTTGAGGTCGGGAGTTCGACACCAGCCTGGCCGACATGCTGAAATTCCGTTTCTACTAAAAATACAAAAATTAGCCAGCAGTGGTGGCACACGCTTAGAATCCCAGCTACTCAGGAGGCTGAGGCAGGAGAATCGCCTGAACACAGGAGGCAGAGGTTGCAATGAGCCGAGATAGCACCACTGCACTCCAGCCTCGGTGAGAGTGAGACTCCATCTCAAAAAAAAAAAAAATTCTCAACACTGACTACTTACCTTACCTATAAATCCTTGAATAACTTTTTTCTTATAAGCAAGCTCATTGGAAGACAAATCAGGATAAAAATTACAAGTATGATAAAACAATATTTCCTATTTAATAAAAATGCCAGTTACACAAAATAAGAAATTCTTATTTATAGTTTCCTGATAATCCAAATAGTAGGTATTTCAAAGAGACATTCACTTGGACTTTTAAAGGCAGAGAGTCAAAAGATTTTATGATCTACTAGTGTATATTCTGTGAAGCATTACAAATTAACTTCTCTAAGTCTCAACTGTCTCATCTGTTAAATGGAGTTATAAAGGGTACTTATCTCTTATGGTTAAGAAAAGGACTAAATAAGAGTGCAAGTAGATCATACAACCCAACGCATTTGTTATGAACAACACAAAACTGATGTAATACTTTAATATTATTAATAGACCAGCTACTTAAATTTTGGAAAGACTCTCATAAACTTAATAGCAAAGAACTTAAAAATGTGACCACCAAAATGTTCACAAAAACAATTCACTGTTAATAAGACCCCAAACTAGGTGACCACTTTGCCTCAGTTTATTTGCTTTGTTCCAGACATGACCAATGAACGACCTAGTTGTTTCTTTCTTGCTATATCCATTCAAGTTACATTAAAAACATCAACCAATCTTAGACCCTTCACATTATCTAACATCAGGTTCCAGAAGGGATTTTAAAAAGGGTTCTAACATCTCAGGACTTCGCACGATGCAAACTATGAAAACCATGGCCTCTAATTCCTGATGTATAATAGAATTGTACTTACATTTTCAGGTCCTTTTGTTCCCATGTAAAAATGTACCATTGTAGATATAGCTTGCAATGAAAGCAAAAATTGGCTCTAAACAAACAAACAAAATTTAAAAATGTAAAATAAAAGCAATTAAGTTGCAAATACTGAAAAAAGATAGATAATCCAAAAAATAGACAAGATATAGCCTCACCTCTTCTTCACCCATTTTTGCAAATTCGTAAAGGAAGGCAAAATACTCTGTAAGATGTTTACTGTGAGGTTTTACACCATGTTCCATAATTAATAACAGGGTTCTCACAAAGCGAGTGACACATGAACGACCGCCAATATCTTCAACCGAGGCATCCATATCATCTGACCTAAAAGACAATTAAATAGATCTTAGAGAATGTATGAGGCCTGGAAATACTGTTCAAGAGAAAAGTATTTTTTAAACTCTGAATTTCTCTATCTTTGAGATAATGAATATCAACTGCAATAATATAAGTAGCTAGACTCTAATTACTGTGACTGGCTAAATCAATGCAAACAAAAAGACTAAGCCATAATGTAGTTTGTAAAGGATTTTGCAGATGCAAAATTTAAACAAAACAAAAATAGTTTTACCTTCTTGAATGTATTATTACAGATTATTTTTAAACAGAACAAATATTTCAGTGTGGATTTAAAAAAAATACTTTGTAGGCAAGTCGTCAAGAAACTTAAAAATTAGGGCCAACCAAGGTGGCTCACGCCTGTAATCCTAGCAATCTGGGAGGATGAGGCGGGCAGATCATTTGAACCTACCAGTTTGAGACCAGCCTGGGCAACATGAAGAAACCCTATCTCTTTAAAAACAACAACAACAACAACAACAAAAAAAACAAAAATAACACACACACACACACACACACACACACGTTCAAAAAGTACTTCTTACCCATCTTCCATTCCTGGCTGCAAATAGAGATGAGCATGCACAGGTCTCAGCCTCTGAATCACATGGATACACAAACGCTGAAACATCTGTGAAGATAAAGATAAAACAAGAGCCAACTTATCAGGTAACAAATATTTGAAAAATTAACTTGATTCGGGGGGCCGGGCGCGGTGGCTCAAGCCTGTAATCCCAGCACTTTGGGAGGCCGAGACGGGCGGATCACGAGGTCAGGAGATCGAGACCATCCTGGCTAACATGGTGAAACCCCGTCTCTACTAAAAATACAAAAAACTAGCCGGGCGTGGTGGCGGGCGCCTGTAGTCCCAGCTCCTCGGAGGCTGAGGCAGGAGAATGGCGTGAACCTGGGAGGCGGAGCTTGCAGTGAGCCGAGATCGCGCCACTGCACTCCAGCCTGGGTGACACAGCGCGAGACTCCGTCTCAAAAAAAAAAAAAAAAAAAAAAAAAAAAGAAAAATTAACTTGATTCAAAATTCTCTGCCACCCATTTATACTTTGCACAAGATTATCTTGGTATTCTGGAGCTTTTCTAGAGTCTCAACAATGGACTAAGGAAATACGGCAAAGTTAGCATAAAAAAATCAGTTTTACGATAAAGAGAAAAAAAACTCAACAAACTGCATGTTTCAGTAATACAGATGATCAAAAACAAAGTTTCAAAAAATCCTTTTAGCTAGTGGGGATACAGAGAAAGGAAAATCTAGTATCCAATTCCTTAAGAAGAGTGGAATGGGGAAGGGCAGCTGCTCATCATGGGGTCAGCAGCTAGGAGAAGGAAATGTGAGGATTCTTTAAAGATACACAAGTGAACCAGAATCACATGAAAAAATGCGTAACAATTTTTAGGAAAATGCATACCAAAACCACAATAAGATACCACTTCATACCTTCTAGGATGGCTAAAATAAAAAAGACAGTGTTACCTGCTAAAGATTATGGTGAAATTGGAACTCTTATATATCACTGGCAAGAACATCAAACACTGCAGTCACTATAAAAAAAAAAAAAGTTTACCAGCCGGGCACGGTGGCTGAAGCCTATAATCCCAGCACTTTGGGAGGCTGTGGTGGGTGGACCACCTGAGGTCAGGAGTTCGAGACCAGCCTAGCCAACATGGTGAAACCCCGTTTGTACTAAAAATACAAAAATTAGCTGGGTGTGGCAGTGGGCACCTGTAATCTCAGCTACTCAGGAGGCTGAGGCAGGGAGAACTGTGTGAATTCGGGAGGTGGAGGTTGCAGTGAGACACGATCACGCCATTGCACTCCAACCTGGGTGACAGAGCAAGACTCCATCTCAAAACCAACAACAACCAACCAACTAACCAAAAAACACCAGTTTACCGCTGGTGCGGTGGCTGTAATAACAGCACTTTGGGAGGCCAAGGCAGGCAGATCACCTAAGGTCAGGAGTTTGAGGTCAGCCTGGCCAAAAAGGTGAAATCCTGTTTACTAAAAATACAAAAAATTAGCTGGGCACGGTGGTGCACGCCTGTAATCCCAGCTACTTGGAAAGCTGAGGCAGGAGAATCGCTTGAACCCTGGAGGCAGAAGTTGCAGTGAGCTGAGACCACGGCATTGCACTCCAGCCTGGGCCACAAGAGTGAAACTCCGTCTCAAAAAGAAACACAAAACACAAAAACAAAAAAGTTTACCAGTTTTAAAAATGTATACAAATAAGTGACAATATATGTCCAAACAAAAACTTGTACTAAAAGTTCCTAATAGCATTATTAAAAATAGCCAAAAAGTAGAAACATCTCAAATGTTCCGCTGATGAACAGATATACAAAATGTGGGGTATATACATTTGACAAAATATTGGGCAAAAAAAGGAAATGTAATATGGATACATGCTATAACATGAATAAATCCTAAAAGATTGTTAAACCCAAGCAATAAGTCACAAAAGACTAATACTGTATGATTCCATTAATATGAAATGGTCAAAATAGGCAAATCTATAAAGATAGAAAGTAGACTAGTAGTTGTCAGGGATTGAGGAGAAAGGACAGCATAAAATAGGAACTGATTGCTAACGGGTATAGGGGTTTTTTTTTTGGTGGGGGGTGGGGGTGACAAATGTTCCAAAATTAGGTAGTAGTGATGGTTGCACAACTTTGTGACTATACTAAAAACCACTACATTTTACATTTTGAAAGGTTTGGGTAAATTTTATGGTGTAAGAATTGTATCTTAAGCCGGCTCAGTGGCTCACAGTATAATCCCAGAACTCTGGGAGGCTAAGGTGGGAAGATTGCCTCAGCCCAGGAATTTGAGACCAGCCTAGGCATGAGGGGAGACACACATTCTCTCCACAAAAAATATAAAAATTAGCTAGGTGTGGTAGTGTGTGCCTGTAGTTCCAGCTACTCAGGAGGCTGAGGTGGGAGAACTGCTTGAGCCCAGGAGGTGGAAGCTGCAGTGAGTCATGTAGCACCACTGCACTACAGCCAGGGTGACAGAGCAAGAGCCTGTCTAAAAACAAAACAAAACAAAATTAGCCAGGTGTGGTGGTATGTGCCTGTAGTCCTAGCTGCTGAGGCAAGAGGACTGCTTGAAACAGAGCAAAATCCTCTAAAAAAACAAATTCTATATATACACACACATAAAATATACATTATATATAACACACATTATATATAATATACATTATATACAACACACATTATATATAATATACATTATAACACATGTATACATATATATTATATATAATGTATATTTTATATATACACACACGCATATCTATCTCAATAGTAACTGGAAAGTGGCATAGATTAAGTTTTTGATTTTGTCAAAAGTGACTATAAAGTAATATTTACATTTCATTGTCTATTGTACCCAACAATTTAAAGAAAACAAACTGTTTCGTATGACAGTTCAGACCCAATCACAGAAGTAAGTTACAGTCTTCTCATCAGCTTTCGAGGTCACTATAGTACCCTACACCATGGTTAGAATGTCTAAGGATTTTAAAAGAATCAGTACAACTCATAAAGCATCTAATAATAAAGAGCAGGATCTAATAATAAAAGAATAGGAAGTTACAGTCAATCTTCCTATATCCAGGAAATGTGCATAATTTTAATCACCTTATTAGAGAGCTGATGTTAAAAGAGCCTGGTGAAACCAACAACAAAATGACTTTTATGATAGGAGGTAGATCTTTTCATACTATTATCAATATTAAGTTAAGACACACTAATAAGCAAATTTAGAATAATTAAATTGAAAGTAACTTCTTTTCCAAATAATTTTTTTCAAACACATTTTTTCTTACCTGTCTCACAATCTGATTAGGGCACTTAATTAGTATCTGCATTGGCCACCAGTCATCATCAGCCATGCGATCTAAAAACCACTGTAAAAATAACACAGTATGACTTTAACATTCAATAAATATTTGTTACATGGGCTAACAGTCACATAAGGATTTTATTTCTAGTCAATGTTTTAATTCTTTTAAGTTCTTACCAGAAAAGTTTCTCTAATTGTTATAAAAGTCCAAACTCTAAAAATCATAATAAGGGTTACATCATTACACAACTCCATGGAATGCCATTTATATTACAGTACACATTGTGCATGACGACAACCTGTGGTCCTTTATCATAATAAAACGAAGTATCATTCTCTTAGCCCTCATAACACTATAGAATCTTTACTCCTTAATTAAAATAAATAAAGATATATATATATATATAGAGAGAGAGAGAGAGAGAGAGAGACAGAGACAGATCTTGCTCCATTGCCCAGGCTGGAGTGCAGTGGCACGATCTTGGCTCACTAAAACCTCTGCCTCCCAGGTTCAAGTGATTCTCCTCCCGAGTAGCTGGGATTACAGGCACACACCACCATGCCCGGCTTATTTTTGTATTTTTAGTAGAAACGGGGTTTCACTATGTTGGCCAGGCTGGTCTCGAACTCCTGACCTCAGGTGATCCAGCCGCCTTGGCCTCCCAAAGTGCTGGTATTATAGGCGTGAGCCACCACACCTGGCCTCCTATTAATAATATATGATATTAGCATCATTCATTTTCTTTGTTTAAAAACAAATTATGATCTAATTAGCACTGGAGAAACTCTGGATCTATCAAACAGCCATGAGAGGAGAAGGAAACAGAGGAACATGTTAACCACCATCAGGAAAATGCAAGTAGTCAAAGAAAGCATGAGGGAAATCCTAAAGCACAAATGACAAAAAATGGCATGGAGAAAAAAAAGTAACTTTTACAGATTAAGGAAGACTTAAGAGACAGATGAATGCAAAATGTGAAACTTGTTTGAACCACTCTTTTAAACCAATCGACTGAAAATTTTTTTTGAGATAAAGAAAACTGAACATAGGATGGGTATTAGATGACAAGAATAAATCACTTCCGGCCAGGCGTAATGGCTCATGCCTGTAATCTCAGCAATTTGGGAGGCAGAGGCAGGAGGATAGCTTGAAGCTTGGAGTTTGAGACCAGCTGCGCAACAAAGAGACTCCGTCTCTATAAAAAAAGAAAAACATTAGCTGAGTGTGTTGGTGAGTGCCTGTGGTCCCAGCTACTCGGGAGGCTGAGGGAGGAGGATTGCTCAAGTCCAGGATTTTGAGGTTGCAGTGAGCTATGATTGTGCACCACTGCATTCAACAGCCTCGGTGACAGAACACCACCCTCTATGGGGGAAAAAAAAAGTTATAAAGATGAGAAATCACTTATAATATTACTGGTTGCATATGTTTTTAAAGTTTTCTTATGTTAGAAATATATACTGGGTGTTTATAGATGCATAATTTATTTACATCTCCTTTAAAATTCTTCCATTATGGGGGAAAAAAAAGGGGGTAGATGAAACAAGAATGAAAGAATATTATTATTTATTGAAGCTGAGGAACAGGTATGTGACAGCTTATGGTCCCTTTCTACTTCTGTCCATATTTCCAAATTCTCATTACAAAGTTTCAAGAAGTTACACTTTTGTGTTTGAAATTTCTGAGGAATAGATTCCCTTACTCTATTTCTATAAGGTATAATTAGATGAACTTCTAAATACGCAAAAAAACCTTTAAATATAATTCATCAATTATATACTAGACTGCTATTTCCCACTTCTGTTAATTTGTAACACTTGCATTCCTATGGATTTTACAACTCTTTGGTTGCTAATCTAAAAATTAAGATGGCAATATGATTAAGTTGTCATTACCTGTGAGCAGGTTATCCTTAGGGATGCATCTCTTAAAATGGGGGATGGGGAGCTAAAACCAGGCATAAACTAATCTACTGAGATAGGTGGATAGGTGAATTTTTTTTTGGCGGAGAGAGTGGGGAAAGAGGAAGTGACAGATGATGTTAAGCATTTCCTAACAACATACAAAAGTAGTTAAGAGAGGGATGGAAGAAATAGGAAGATGAGGTTGGCCAAAGAGTACAAAGTTTCAGGTTTTTTATTTTTATTTTGTTAAATTGAGACAGTCTCACTCTGTCACTCAGGCTGGAATGCAGTGGCGTGATCTCAGCTCACGGCACCTTCGCCTCCAGGGTTCAAGCGATTCTCCTGCCTCAGGCTCCCCAGTAGTTGGAATTACAAGTGCACACCACCATGACCAGTTACTTTTTTTTATTTTTAGTAGAGACGTGGTTTCGCATGTGACCTGGGCTGGTCTCAAACTCCTGACCTCAAGTGATCCGCCCACCTTGGCCTCCCAAAGTACTGGGATTCCAGGCGTGAGCCACCGTGCCCGAGCCCAAGTTTCCATTTTAAATTCTGGGGATCTTACGTACAGCATCATGACACTAGTTACAATATTGTATTGTTTTGAGACAAAACTGACTAAAAAAAGATTAAAAATTTTTTGCATAGTTTACTTGAAATTTGCTAAGGGAGGTGTATGTCCTCACCACTCACACATACACATAACTACGTGGTGATAAATGTGTTAATTAATTTGAATGTGGTAATCACTTCACAAGGTATACATACATCAAATCATTTTGTATACCTTGAATATATAAAATTTTTGTCATTTATACCTTAATAAGGCTGTAAAAACAAAAGTAGTTAAGAAGTATTTGGAAGAGTCTTGAATATTCTATACATAGTTTTTCCTTCTGTTAGATGAAGGGGGAAAAAAATTTTTTTTTGAGACAGAGTCTCGCTACATCATCAGGCTGGAGTGCAGTGGCACAACCTCAGCTCACTGCAACCTCCGCCTCCCAGGTTCAAGTGATTCTCCTGCCTCTGCCTCCCCAGGCACTGGGACGACAGGCATGCGTTACCCTACCCTGCTATTTTTTGTATTTTTAGTACAGACAGGGTTTCACCATGTTGGCCAAGATGGTCTCGATCTCTTGATCTCGTACTCTGCCTGCCTCAGCCTTCCAAGGTGCTGGGGTTACAGGCATGAGCCACCACACCTGGCCAAAACATGAATTTTTAAGTGACTTAATAATCAATTATTTAATCAGTGTAATGGATGTGATATATTAAATTATAACTTTCTCAGCTAAATGATTTTAGGAATGACTTACATTTGGCTCCCTGTGATAGATAAAACAACTTTGCTATAGCATCTTAGATAAGAGGGGAAAAAAAAAGAATCTTAAGCTATGCATTAGTTGTTGAATTATCACCTTACCTCACAAGCTGCCTGACTATTATTAAACTGTTTGGTCAACAGTTCAATCCACTGAAGCATTGTGGGCTAGAAAAGAAAAAGAAGTCAGTCAAAGTTTATGAACTTCTGAGCCAACAATAACAAAAACCAAAAGATACCTGATAAAAACATAAACGACAAAAAAAAAATCCATAGTATAAAACACATACCTTTTCTTTAGAATGAATAAATGTCTCAAGGACAAAGGAAGTGCTTAACTGTAAGAAAAAATACAGCAAAAAAAGCTTCAATCATTTTAAAGTAGTAAATTTTGACAGAATTATTTAAAGTTCATATATTTATTACCTTTGCTGTCATTAGGGACACAGCTTTAGGATCTGGTAATGTACTGGGAATACAACTACACAATTGCCACATAAATCTAGAATTTAAAAATAATCATTTAAAATTCACACATAAGATTTTTTTTTAAATGTGTAAAATATCTATGAAATTTACCAAACTCACCCAAAATATGTATGTTCAAAAATGTTTTTGTCTTGAAGAAACTGCATGTTATCATGCCAAATCCACTGAAAACAAAAATGTTAACATTAGATATATGATAAAGCAGTTTACTTCATTACATTTTACTAATATTTTTATTAGACAAAAAGTCTCCTCTAAAAAACCGCAAAATAAAATACATGCACTTAAAGTTCATTTTGATTTTTTCCCCAAGTATACTCATATAAATGGTTGCTACTAATATTTTGTAATTATTAATACTTATCTGGCTACCTCAAGCAACTGTGAGGTTTTTATTGTATTTATTAAAATGCTGCAAGAATTCTGAAATCCTATCTGAAAAGCAAGTATATAAATGAATAAAATATAAGTCATGTTACATTCTGATAAGGTTATAAAAGAAAGGTTTACATTTAAAAGTTGGTACAATACTTAATTCTGGTTGGCAGACCCAAATCAGACGTGATTTGTTTATAAAAATCATGAAAAATTAGCACTGTAGGATCACTCTGTTGTTTTTGTCTTCATCCCTCTGAATACCTTAAATAGGCCTTATGTTTTTGTCAGTTCCATAAAACTATTTTTACCTAGATGTTCTGACTACTGGTATTACTAGCTGTCTTTTGTAGGGCTAAACTTCTGATTTTATTTTGGAATGTTGGTCGATAGGTTCATTTTGAGCTGAAAGTCCCAACCTTATCTTTAATCTTCCATTGAAGATTTTCAAATATCTCTTTGCCTCCCCAGTCCACTACACTAATTTAGAACCTAATAGGGTTCCTGTTCTACAGTGATATTTGGGAAATCACAGTCTAATCAGTGAATAGCCTGCTTCAGAGTTCTTGAGCATTTCCAGGTACAAAAACATTCTATTAGGCTGTAGCCCCTGTATCAGACTCTGTATCACGCGGACTCTGATAGCATTCTACCCATCTCATTCAGTACTTTTTATAACAAGGGAGCCCCATTCTAAACTCTGGATTCCAGCCATAAGCTCAGTTGTAGATTCTGTGTCACAATTTTTGTCCCCTCTATCCCATTAGGGCCTAACTACTGGTCAGCATGATCTCCTGAACCTAAAGGCAGGTAATACTGTGGTTTCCACCATGTAAGTGTTTTTGGTTCTGCTCTATTTTTGTTTTACAGAAACATTCATCTGCTTCATAGTTCTTTTTATATTGTATCTATGTATGTGTATAGCTATTTTTCGTGGATTTATTTATTTATTTATTTTGGAGACAGGGTCTCACTCTGTCACCTGGGCTGGAGTGCAGCAGCATGATAGCTTACTGCAGCCTTGACTTCCCTGGCCTCAAGTGATCCTCCCACCTCAGCTTCCTGAGTAGCTGGGACTACAGGTGTGTGCCACCATGCCCAGCTAATATATATATACATTTTTTTTTGGTAGAGATGGGGTTTTACCATGTTGCCCAGGCTGGTCTTGAACTCCTGGGGTCAAGCAATCCGCCTACCTCTCAAAGTGCTGAGATTACAGGGGTAATCTCATCCTGCCCACTCTGCCCAGCCACCCTGTTTTCTTTTTTCTTTT
Source organism: Theropithecus gelada (assembly GCF_003255815.1). Taxonomy (NCBI): domain Eukaryota; kingdom Metazoa; phylum Chordata; class Mammalia; order Primates; family Cercopithecidae; genus Theropithecus; species Theropithecus gelada. Next base: position 81,887,736 of record NC_037681.1, read on the forward strand.
CTTTTTCTTTTTTTGAGACAGAGTTTCATTCTTGTTGCCCAGGCTGGAGTGCAATGGTGCGATCTTGGCTCACTGCAATCTCCACCTCCAGGTTCGAGCGATTCTCTTGCTTCAGCCTCCCAAGTAGCTGGGATTACAGGTGCCCGCCACCACGCCCAGTGAATTTTTGTGTTTTTAGTAGAGAGGGGGTTTCATCATGGTGGCCAGGCTGGTCTCAAACTCCTGACCTCAGGTGAACCAACTGCCTCAGCCTCCCAAAGTGCTGGGATTACAGGTGGGAGCCACTGCGCCCAGCCTTACCCTAGCTATTTTCTACGTAACTGTCCATCCTCATCTTGGGCCACTTTTCCTTGAACTACCATCACAGCCATATAGGTCATCTTTTGGCTTCTGAAACATGCCAATAAGCTCTGTCCTTCCTAGGCAATTTGTACATAATGTTTTCTTTGCCTGGCCCCGAGCATTCTTCACATGATTACCTCTTCTCTAACTTTCAAGTTTCAGTTTAAGGTTAACTTCCCGAAGTATTTCCTGACCCTTTTCTAGCAAACCCTATCAACTACACTTTCTGAGAACTCTTACCTTATATTATCTGTAAGAATCATTACAATTTATAACTAGTTTGCTTTATCTCTTTTATGCTTCTAAAATGTTTTATGTTATCTTTTGGGATTAATGGCTATGCTTTAAATGTACAAATCTAAAGAACCACATTCTGGTTTATATCTAAAACCATATTAATGTTCATGTACACAGTATTTTACATTTTAAATTTAATTTTAAGAAAACATGTAGGCACACTCATTTAACAATAGTAAGTTGGAACAATTACAGAAAAAATTGTTGGCTTAGGTCTGCAATGAGGAATTTTCTAATGTACAGGCATATCTCATTTTATTGTGCTTCACTTCACTGCACTTTGCAGATGCTGTATTTTTCAACAAACTGAAGGGCTGTGGCAGCCTTGCAATCAAGCAAGTCTATTGGCACCATTTTTTTACTAGCATGTCCTCACTTTGTCACATTCTGGTAATTCCTGAAATATTTCAAACATTTTCGTCATTATATATTATTATATTATGTATTATATCATATTACATATTATATTATTATGGTGATCTACCATCAGTGTGATTTTTTGAGGTTACTATTGTGATTGTTTCAGGGTACCACGAACTACACCGATATAATACGGCACACTTAATACAAGTTGTATGTGTTCTGACTGCTCCACCAACTAGCTGTTCACTTTCTCCCTCTCCTCAGGCCTCCACATTCCCTGAGATAATACTGGAATTAGGTCAATTAACAACCCTACAATGATCTCTCTGTATCAAGTAAAATGAGGAGTCACACATCTTTCACCTTAAATCAAAAGCCAGAAATGATTAAGCTTCCTCACTTTAAATGAGGACCCTGTCACTCACACATACACACAGAAGTTTGAGAACCACCGATGTAAACAAACAAAATACATCATCATTGTAAAGGTTTTATTTAAAATTTCATTTTACTTCACAAGTGGCGTAACTGTCATTAAATACCGTCGGGTACTTATATAAAGCAAGGTCTAGATTTGTCTAAATATCTTTAGGGCAAAAAGCTTTGCACAAAAAATGATTAAAATTAATTGTGGTTATAATGACGGTTGAGATAAATTTTTATACAAATAGGTAAGTTTAGTAGCTTCAAATCTAATGAAGCCATTTATCATGAATACCATCTAATTCAGCTACTAAATCCAATTCAAGGAATTTAAAAAAGACAATATTCCTGGCTTTTTACCATTAACACATGTGCAGGCAAGATACTAGTCAAAAGCATTTCAGAACAATACCCAGTTTTAAGACTTGATTGCAATAATACAAAAAAAAATTTTTTTTTCCAGACAGTAAAAGCTGAATTGTCTAGATGAATGCATACAATTTAATCAGGCATGCATTTCTGGAGAAGATTTACTTTTTTGTGTTTTTGGCTGACTGAATTCCTAACACCAACACAATACACACTGAGCTATGTACTCAATAATGTACTATTACTACCTACTATATTATGAAATGAAGAAAGCCTCATAACTACAAATGAACATGTTTTTATTCCTTCATATGTAAAATACTTTTTTTGAGACAGTCTCATTCTGTCGCCCAGGCTGGAGTGCAGTGGCACGATCTCGGCTCACTTCAAGCTCCACCTCTGGGGTTCACACCATTCTCCTGCCTCAGCCTCCAGAGTATCTGGGACTACAGGCGCCCGCCAGCACACCCAGCGAATTTTTTGTATTTTTAGTAGAGACAGGGTTTTACCATGTTAGCCAGGATGGTCTCGCTCTCCTGACCTTGTGATCCACCCACCTCAGTCTCCCAAAGTGCTGGGATTACAGGCGTGAGTTACCGCGCCCCGCCCTTTTTTTTTTTTTTTGAGACAAAAGAGTTTTGCTCTGTTGCCCAGGCTGAAATGCAGTGGTGTTATCTCGGCTCACTGTAACCTCCACCTCTCGGGTTCAAGGGATTCTCTCCCCTAGGACTCCTGAGTGGCTGGGATTACAGGCACCCACCAACACGCCCAGCTAGTCTTTCTATTTTTAGTAGAGCTGCGGTTTTGCCATGTTGGCCAGGTTGGTCTCGAACTCCTGACCTCAGGTGATCCACCCCACCCGTCTGAGCCTCCCAAAATGCTGGGATTGTAGGTGTAAACCATTGCCCCCAGGTGTAAAATACATTTTAACGGCCTTTCAATTACAATGCATGCTTGAGGGCATGTCTATATCATGAGGCACAACAGAAGGAACACTTACAAACCCATCATCCAATCTAAGAAGCAAAACATTACCTAACCTCACAAATTGTTAAGTCACTCTGATTCCCTCAACCTTTCTGCCTACTTTTTGTTGTTGTTTCTGAGATGGAGTCTCACTGTCACCTAGGCTGAATGAAGTGCAGTGGTGCGATCTCCATTCACTGCAACCTCCGACTCCCGGGTTCAAGCAATTATCTCTGCCTCAGCCTCCCAAGTAGCTGGGATTACAGGCGCCCACCACCACACTCAGCTAATTTTTGTATTTTTAGTAGAGACAGGGTGTTTCACCATTTGGCCAGGCTGGTCATGAACCCGTGACCTCGTGATCCACCCGCCTTGGCCTCCCAACATGCTGAGATTACAGGCATGAGCCACCGCACCCGGCCACCTACTCTCTTTTAGTGATACTTTCTACTCCATTTAATCTCATTCATTTTCATTTACCAGTCTTACGTCAGTATTACCAAGACTATTTGTAAATACTCTTAAGATCTACTCAGAATTACAGGTATCAACCTGTAGAGCCTGTTCTTACACTACAGTATTCCTTGCATAAACACTTAACATGTTTTTAAAATGTTGCTCAAGTGAAATTAACTTATACCTCTAGTAACTCTGACGAAACATCAAATTTGTATTCTCTGCCATTTTCTTCCTCTGGTTCCATGCGTTTGTAAAACAGCATATATGCACTGTGTGTCTTTAAGAAGCAAGAAAAGATATATTTTCATTTTGACAAAGCATCACTCTAAAAATAGACAATGCAGAAGAAAAAAACAATATAAAACTATACATAAAAAAATGGTTACCTTTTCAAAAGAGAAATCCATAAATTTATCTGTAACAGAATCATAGGTCTTGGTCTGTTTAAAAATACAAAAGTTTTACTTCTTTGAAAAAATGGGTAGACTCAGCTATATTTATATATGTTATTTCATAAACAGCTATTTTATACTTAACAGCACCTTTGTAAGTAGTTTTCAAACAACACCGCGTTCATAAAAATTCTATGTACTTCACAATTTGGCCAATATATCCTAATATCTTTTTTTCAGTTTTTATTATTTTTGTTATTTTTAGAGAACACTATAAAGTTGAGACTGAGAAAATTTTACTGTAAAAAAAGAAAACAAATGAAGACAGTGAGAAAAGGAAATAGTTGGCCTTGTCCTAATTTTGGTAAATGCGGTAAGTAGAAATAAAAACTGAATTTAAATAGTTATTACTCAGCAACATTATAAATGAGAAGAGCATATTATTAAAATATCTCATTGGCATGAAGCTGTAGCTTATTCTGACATCTCAAAACATCGACCTCCACCAATCCTTCACAAACATAATTTTGAACCTCAGAGTTGTAAGTAACTTTATGCAGATGAAATGGATTGGTCAGTACACACTTTAAGCAGTGCCTGATGGGAGACAGCAAAAGAAGCATCAGAAAAAGAGTCAACCAAAGATAATACACACACACACACACGCGCGCACACACGCATGCACACACACAAGATGCAAAGGAAAGAAAACGGACCACGAAGTAATGAGAGGCAATCAGTAAAGATCTAGATTTGAATAAGAAAGAAAGATCATAGGACAAAAGGAGGCTGAACAAAGGATCACAGACAGCTAAGTGAACTTGTGGAATATTACGAGGAATTTAGTGGTGGGGCTTCTGAGAACTTAAAGGCTGTTTCCTAATGAGTAAGGACATGAGGATTCTACTGGTAATTCTGGAGAACTTCAGGTGTGTTGTGACAGAAAAAATTTAAAAAGCCAAGGGAAGCAGACAAGCAGCATTATGGGCAATGAAATCAGAAGGGACAGAGGCAGACATTTTAAAACACAAAGATTCAAAACTTTTTTTTTTGGAGACGGAGTTTTGCTTTTGTCTCCCAGGCTGGAGCGAAATGGCATGATCTCGGCTCACTGCAACCTCTGCCTGATTCAAGCGATTCTCCTGCCTCAGTCTCCCGAGTAGCTGGGATTACAGGTGCCTGCTATCACACCCGGCTAATTTTTTGTGTGTTTTTAGTAGAGACAGGGTTTCACCATGTTGGCCAGGATGGTCTTGAACTCCTGACCTCAAGCAATCCACTAGCCTTGGCCGCCCAAAGTGCTGAGATTACAGGCCTGAGACATCACGCCCAGCCTATTTCTTTCTTTTTTTTTTTTTCTTGAGGTGGAGTTTTGCTCTTGTTACCCAGGCTGGAGTTCAATGGCACGATCTCAGCTCACTGCAACCTCCACTTTCCGGGTTCAAGCGATTCTCCTGCCTCAGCCTCCCGAGCAGCTGGGACTACAGGCGCCTGCCACTATGCCTGGCTGATTTTTATATTTTTAGTGGAGGTGGGGTTTCCCCACATTGGCCATGCTGGTGTTGAACTCCTGACCTCAGGTGATCCACCCACTTCAGCCTCCCAATGTGCTGGGATTACAGGCATGAGCCACCACACCCGGTCTCAAAACATTTTTTAAAGATACTTTACGATAAAATAAATAAAAGAAAAAAAAAAGTGGACCTGCAATTTGAAAAACTACTTTTTAAGAGAAAGAGCCTTGCTCTTCATTTTTTTTTTAAAAAAAGGAAACATTCAGCCAGGTACAGTGGCTCATGACTGTAATCCCTGCACTTTGGGAGCCCGAGGTGGGCAATCACAAGGTCAGGTGATCGAGACCATACTGGCCAACATAGTGAAACCCCGTCTCTACTAAAAACACAAAAATTGGCTGGGCAGGGTGGCGTGTGCCTCTGATCCCAGCTATTTGGGAGGCCGAGGCAGGAGAAACGGTTGAACCAGGGAGTTGGCGGTTGCAGTGAGCCGAGATCATGCCACTGTACCCCAGCCTGGCGACATGGTGAGACTGTGTCTCAAAACAAAAACAAAAACAAAAACAAAAAAAAAAGGAAACATTCTAGGAATAACATCTACAGATGTAATTCATTTAGTGGTGGCTTTAGTTGTAACTAATATTTACTTCCCTATTCTACCCATTTCCAAGTTGTTAGCAAGTGGCCTGCTTTTCTTTTTCCATTCAGCAGAGTAGACAAGAACACTAAGAAGCAATAAGGAAACGCTTCATTAAAATCTGGAATGTGTATTATTTCTCAACTTTTGGCTAAGATCAACTATAAAATCCAGAATGTAAATGGCTAATTCATAACAAATATGGTTATTAAGTCAAACAACAACTTTATTTGGGCGAAACTATGAAACAGAAATGACTAATATTTGTCTTGTGGAGAATCAAGAGAATATTTTAACACAGTTCTCAGAAAATTGATTCTAGGATAAACTGTCTATAGAGAAGTGAAATTATTACAATACTACTCCAACCTAAATGTCTTTTTAAACGTCTATTGTCGGCTAGGTGCCGTGGCTCATGTCTGTAATCCCAGCACTTGGGAGGCTGAGGTAGGTGGATCACTTGGGTTCAGGAGTTTGAGACCAGCCTGGCCAACATGGTGAAACCCCATCTCTATTAAAAATACAAAAATTGGCTGGGGATGGTGGCAGGCACCTGTAATCCCAGCTACTCCCGAGGCTGAGGCTTGAGAACAGCTGGAACCCAGGAGGTGGAGGTTGCAGTGAGCCAAGATCATGCCACTGCACTCCAGTCTGGGCGACACAGCAAGATTCCGACTTGGGGGCAAAAAACAAAAAAGTCTTTTGTCAATTATGTCACAGAGAAGATGTCCTTTTTCTATCCAGTAACTAGTGTTATCCAGGTTGCTGCTGGTGTTACAAAAAGCACTGAAAGAACAATCCTTTAAAACTTAGCTCAAGCCAACTTCCTTGCCAAACATTTTTTTAATTTCTTTTTTTCCTATTGTGAATCAGGTAGCCTCTTGAGCCACACTAAGCTAAGAGAGACTCCCTTGTCAAAGATTTTTCAGATTAAGTCAGTAAACAGTAATTTCTTTTTGCTCTAATCCCACAGAATTCACTGAGTAAACAATTTACTCAATCCTTATTCTCATGGCACTGTAATTCAACTCCCATACTACTAAGCTTTTTATTTGTCTTACCTTCTTAATCAGGCTATTGTGGAAAGTAGAAACAGCACTTTAAAAATATTTCTGTAAACATACTAAACTTCTAATAAATATCAATTGAATACATCTTTAATTTAATCATAGCAATTAAAAGAAAGTTAAGCAACTCTGCTACTGGATTTTGGATATGACAAGGCACAAACCATTTATAATTTCTGAATAAAACTTACCGTCATCTCTCCACCAAAACATTCAGATGCAAGCTGAGCAGAATCAAAAGGTTTTACCTCAGCATCGTTAAAAAGATACCTAAAATAGAGCATATAGTATTAATCCAGTATGCATATACTGAATATCTTCATATTATGTCTACTATTTTTTGAATAACCAATCTTACAAGTGTCTATTATTTCATGAGATAAATTCTAAGTTCTTATTTTTACAATTCTGATCTACTAGAAATTGGAAATATAATTTTATAACATACTCTTAACCACCTTATAATCAGATAGATCCATTTATTACCTAGGATTAACAGAAGAATTCATAAAAGAAATAAAAAAGTTTGCTTAAATGTAACATGTAATGCTATTAGGAAAAATTAAGAGATGTGAGAACTTTCAAAGACAGATACCATTTCAAAATTTATGATCAAAAAAAGATTCAAAATATACTTATGGAAACATTCAAATGGATAAAAAAAGGAAAAGGCACCATGGACACGATGGGTGAAGAAGTGAAAAATAACTGAATGAAACTATTCTGCTAACTGAAAATCAATTAACAATTGTACATTTTCTTCAAAGCAATATCCCCAGCACTTAGAACCGTGACTAGCACACATATAGTACCTATAGGCTAGACCCTACCTAACAATATCTGAAGACCAAAAAAACAGGTACTAGGGACTGTTTAATGACTTCCAACCATTAACTTGATAAAAGGATAAAAAGAAAGTGTGTGTGGTCCTCCCAATAGGAAGTGAAGCAAGCAGAGCATGCAGGTAACTTCTAATGGCACATATAAGGCTACCCTGTAGAAGATATTCAATAAACAGCTCTTAATAGAGAAGGCAAGAGTTGAAATGTTGTCTATAAAGCTCCTAAAGTTGTCTGCAAAACTGTGTATTCATTTCTCTGAGGAAAGGATACAAATTCTCAAGAGTTAAAAGATCTGTATGTTTAAGAACTGATTTATACTGTCTGTTGAAAGTTATCTTCATTTAAAAATTTTGTCTGCCTCATTTCCAACTTTTGTAGAAAGTTTTTAGAAAACTAAGCACTGAAAACATTTCAGAAAAATACCATAAGTTCTTAAAGGAAAAAAGTTTTGAAATATTTAAAACTCACCATTTATTGTTTTTATAAGCATGGGGATTTACTATATCTCTGATAAAGCTATAATAGTGTCCACCATCTGCCGTTCCTGTGTGAACAGTCACTCCTATCAAGTCATATTCATAGCTCTCTGAGTCTTTTGAATGATCATTGACTTCTTTAAAACCTGAAATGATTTACATAGAATGGAAATAATTTTCCAAACTTCACAACAGTTACTTAGAAGCCCTTTTTATAATAAACTTTATTACAATAATTTTATTAACACCATTTTAATAAAAATAATTTTCCCAATGTCACAACAGTTACGTAGAATCACTTTTTATAATAAACTTTACAGAAATAGGCACAAATAGTTTGTATGTTAAATATGTACAAAACAACTATTTGCTAGTCATTCACCATCTTTAGCTTAGTACCATAAAGGACCTATTATACAAACCACTAGTAAAACAACTACGTGTTAGTACATAATTATGGACAACTTCAATATAAAGTATAAATATAAAATATTTTTGTTTAATCTGACTAGTCTTTTGAAATAGGTAGTATAAAATGCTCCATTCTATTTAATCTTTACTAGGAGCAGGCAAACAAAGGACCTAAAAAGGAACTGGCATACTTCTTTTATTCTCATGTTAAGAAAAGTGGTTTAAAGATGGTTTGAACAGTTGGCCAAAAAAAGGAAAACGAAGCATTGTACTGGCAGCTTCCAAATACATATCAGTTAATAAAAAACACTATGTATTAGGAGATTTGTGTAGACAGAAACAAAATAAAGACAAAGGTACACTTCCTATCCCCAAAGATTTAAAATCTAAAGGTAATAAAAGATACTGAGGAAAAAAAATATAGAATAGTCTAGCAAGTTTAAAGACGATGTATGATTTATGATCTGTATTCCCACTACCACACAGAAAGGAAAAAGTAGAATATGGAATAAGGAAATGACGAGACTTGGCTCACTTGAGGGTACAGTCTGAACTGGAACATGAAGAGATAATTAGGTCAGTAAGAGAAGCATATGACTCAAGGTGTCAAGGCAGTGGCTGAGGAGTGTAGATATGCTTACAGAGGCAGTGCCAGGATCTGACTGCATCACTTGTGGCCTAACAAATTCCTTTATCGTGGCATAAATTCTGCTATCTCCACAAGTGGAAACATCACAAGAAATACAATGAAGCACAGCTGTGAGGAGGTTCTGCTATACTTTTCCAGAAAAAAAAAAATTTTTTTTCAAATAGATGGAGTCTTGCTCTACCATCCAGGCTGGAATGTAGTGGTATAATCATAGCTTACCGCAGCCCTGGACTCCTGGGCTCAAGTGATCCTCCCATCTCAGCCTCCCAATAGCTGTGACTACAGGCATGTGTCACTGCACCTGGCTAATTTTTTAAATGGTTTAATAATAGGTCTAAAAAGTAGCATGTGCCAGGCACGGTGGCTCACGCCTGTAATCCCAGCACTTTGGGAGGCCGAGGCGGGCGGATCGCGAGGTCAGATCAAGATCATCCTGGCTAACACAGTAAAACCCCGTCTCTACTAAAAATACAAAATAATTAGCCGGGTGTGGTGGTTGGCGCCTGTAGTCCCAGCTACTTGGGAGGCTGAGGCAGGAGAATGACATGAACCCCCCCCCCCCAAAAAAAAAAGTAGGATGTATACATACAATGCCCACTTCTTAACTTTGCCTGTCATCTCTATTGGGCCATGCCTTACAACTTATTTTTATTTTTTTGAGACAGAGTCTCGCTCTGTCACCCAGGCTGCAGTGCAGTGGCACGATCTCAGCTCACTGCACCCTCTGCCTCCCTGGGTTCAAGTAATTCTCCTGCCTCAGCCTCCTGAGTAGCTGGGATTACAGGCATGTGTTACCACATGTAGCTAATTTTTTTGTATTTTTAGTAGAGACGGGGTTTCACCATGTTGGCCAGCCTGGTCTCGAAATTCTGATCTAAGGTGACCGCCTGTCTTGGCCTGCCAAAGTGCTGGGATTACAAGCATGAGCCACTGTGCCCTGCCTTCTACAAGGTATAAATATACCCAAAGCCTAACAGTAATAATTCCCTCTCTTAACTCTGTATTTCTTTACAGCTATAGTTACCATCTTCTCTACTCTCTTCAAGGAAAGTGTATGTCTCCTGAAAAAATAGTGTGCATTCATTGCTTACACCTCTCATCTCCCATTGAGTGAGGGTAAAACATTTATTGGATACTCATTAAGTGCTAGGCACTGGAGTTAAAGATTATAACATGGTTCTCTTTCCTGAAGCTTAGCGTACAGTGTAAGTGGCTTCTCCAAACCTTTAAAATTTTAATCAGAACTGTTTATACAAATAAACGTTGCCAGGACCCTAGTTTAGACAAAACAGAACTTATTCCTAAAGAAGGAAAAATGAGCAAGAGGCCAGGCGTAGTGGCTCACACCTGTAATCCAAGCACTTGAGGAGGCCGAGGCAGGTGGATCGCCTGAGATCAGGATTTCGAGACCAGACTGCCCAACATGGCGAAACCCTGTCTCTCCTAAAAATACAAAAATTAGCTGGGCCTGGTGGTGCGTGCCTATGGTTCCAGCTTCTTGGGAGGCTAAGGCACAAGAATTACCTGAACCTGGGAGGTGGAGTGAGCCAAGATCGTGCCACTGCATTCCAGCCTGTGGGACAGAGCAAGATTGTGTCTCGGGGGAAAAAAAAACAACACACACACACACATACACAAAACAACATAAAAAGACTCACCCCACGAGATTTAAGCTCCACAAGAGCGACAACCATGCTTATCCTGTTCACCACTGTGACTCCAGTATATAGAAGAATGTCTAGGAACATAGTCCTAGTAGATACTAAATATTTACTGATTAACTGACTGAACGCACGTCATTGTCTTAACAAACATTCTCCCTTCTAAGATTCAATTTGTGTTAACTATGTAGTTGATGAAAACTTTGTAATCATGACTACCTTGTTATGGAGATTGACAATAATCACAAACAAGAGAAATAAATGGAAAAATCACCTTCTTTCCTCTCACTCTTTCCCATAAGAAAATCTTCTGTATAGGGCGTCATGTCCAAACGTAATGGGAAGGAAAAGTGTGTATTCACTTTCTCTTTCATCATCGTGACCATATTAAATGTGTATCTCATAGTATTGAAACTCAAAATGCGAGGCAATTTCTTAAAACATGCCCTGAGAGACAAGAAAAAAATTAATAAAGATTACTTTTCACAAATACTTCAGTTGGTTTGATTTCTGTTATGCTATATCCATTTTAATTTTCAACTCAGAGTTAAGAAGTATAGTAATCCCCCTTATCCGCAGGGGATACCATCTGAGACTCCCCGTGTCTGCCTGAAACTGAGGACAGTACTGAACTCTATATACACTATGATTTCTCTTAAACAGACATACCTATAATAAAGTTAATTTATAAATTAGGCACAGCAAGAGATTAATAACAAGTATTAATAAAATAGAACAATTATAACAATATACTGTTCACAATTTCACAGATTTTAGCAACCTCATCGTATGATTCTTTTTTCTTTTCATATTAAGTTGAGAACTTTAAGGCATTTTACAGCTTCTCTTTGGCAAAGCCCAACTGTTATGATCACTACTCTTACACTTTGGTGCCATTAAGTAAAATAAAGGTTTCTTGAATACAAGCAGTGCAATACTGCAAAGGTAACCAAAAGGGCTACTAACAGACTAATGAACAAGTAGTGTATGCACCATGGACATAATAGAACAAAAGGATGGTTTACATCCCAAGTGGGGACTGTGCCAGATTTTATCATGCTACTCAGTCCAGTGGGCAATTTAAAACTTAAGAATTATTTTTGAAATTTTCTATGTAATATTTTCAGACCTTCCTTGTCTGCAGGTAAACAAACTACAAAAAACGAAACCACACAGAAGGGAAACTACAGAGGTATTCTAAATAACATTCTTATTAAAACTATACAGTCAGTCCCTGAGCACTAGGCAGCAGCACTCGTGCTCACCCTTTCCCCACCGCCCACCACTGAAGGGCAGCCCGATGCCTGGCAGCCGCCCTCTAGCACCATGTCACAGAGCACAGCCCCCACGATGCAGGATTAGAGTCCGCAAGGCTCCTGGGTAGAATTACACTTTAGCAATAATAGGAATGGGAGCAGTGTTCCAGCCTTAGTTTCTACTTCTACTGGTGACATGGAAAAAGTACTGTTGGATGCCCAGCATGAGTCTAGACAGAATAGCTCCAAGAGTTCTCACTGTGACAGGATACCTCGCTCACAGACATCAGAATATATCAACAGAGCTGCTGAAACAGACAGCCATAGCATTGGAGAGAAAAACAGCTCTAAGGCTGGGTGTGGCGGCTCACGCCTGTAATACCAGCACTTTGGAAGGCTAAGGTGGGCAGATTGCTTGAGGCCAGGAGTTCGAGACCATTCTGGCCAACATGGCGAAACCATGTCTCTATAGGAAATATAAAAATTAGCCAAGTGTGGGAGTGTGCACGCCTATAATCCCACCTACTTGGGAGGCTGAGGCTGCAGGAAGCAAAGATCACACCACAGCATTCCAGCCTGGACAACAGAGCAAGACTCAAAAAAGAAAAAAGAAAAACAGCTCTCAGTCTGAGGAAAGTTACGTTGAAAGAAGGAAAGAAGTTGAAAGCATCTTCAAAAAACACCTCAGACTGCACGTAGGATTGGTTGAGTTTACCAGAAAAAAATCCCCCCCCTCCCCCAAGGAGTTCCTCTCCTAAGGGCTTGCTATACATTAACGCATATAAGTTTTACAACAATCCTATAAGGAAGGTACTGTTACTCTCTCCTGTTTATAAACACCCCACGTGCATGGCCACTCTCAGCATGAGAAACACAAGCATCAGGCCGGGCGCGGTGGCTCAAGCCTGTAATCCCAGCACTTTGGGAGGCCGAGACGGGCGGATCACGAGGTCAGGAGATCGAGACCATCCTGGCTAACAC